>NW_018397261.1:2818832-2819576 GCF_002168275.2 Theobroma umbraticum
AGTCTTTAAATCTAGTTAGACTAAAATAATATATCTTAATTGTATTAGGATAAGATTATTTGATACTATAAAAGGACCTTATAGGGTTAAAGAATAATTATCACCTAGATTTAGAGAGAATGATTTGGGTGTACGTGGGATAAGGGTTGTGAGTTTGAAACTGTTCTTGTAATCTCCTGATTTTTCTCTTAATGAATCTTTCTCGATTGCTGTGCCCGTGGACGTAGGTCATCAAAAGACCAAACCACGTAAATTCTTGTGTTCTTGTGGATGTGCTTGATCTCTTTCTTTCCTTATTCTATTGATTGGATAAGATCTTGGGCAACTCTTTAGAGATAATTCCGTAATTTCATAACATAGATCATATCTCATAATTTACCAAGATTAATCTTTATTCTTTTTTAATTAACATGAAACAGAATCAACACAATTTTATAGCATAATTTTTAAGATTTTGAACAAAAAGAGATCATATTAAGTTCTTGTTAAGCTATGAAGACAAATTTCTTTAGATTCTATTGCTTAGGAATAGAAAAGTTTTTATTTCTTGTAGTCAAAAGGACTAATTCCTCCAAGTGCATTTTTTTTTTATGATGATGAACGTTAAATTACATTGCCAGTATGAATCATTATTACATCCAATATAAGAAACAAATTAACAATCCAACAGAAAGTTTATTTGGATTAAACGGGGTACAAAGCCAAGATTTCAACTTTTGTGAAGATAAAAATAATATATATATA
>NW_018397261.1:2819586-2896362 GCF_002168275.2 Theobroma umbraticum
TATATATATAGAATTACAAAGATGAGTAAAAAATCTAAGTAGAAACCCATTGATAAATAAAAATGGTAAAAAGTAGATGCCAAATTAAAATAAAATAGTAAGTGTGACTAATAATATTGCGAAATATAAAATGAATGTTAACAAAACAAAGTGAGGTAAGGGGCAAGGGTTAATTGTTTAAGCCCCCGACAATCATGGCGAGCATTCACAGAGTACAGATACAATGGAACAGCTTGGCGTGACTATATATATATATATATCTTTCAATCACACAATCTGGTTATATTTTAAATTAATTAGTAGAACATGGCTCTTCTTTCATACCTTTTTGTACCATGTTTCCCTTTATTCTACTCTCTTCACACCTAAATTTCCACTTATGGATCCGCTAATTCTCTACCCTTTTTTAAGTTTTAATATTCAAAACCCTCTGCCAATTCTTAGAAACTTCATATCCATGCGTACATCCCTCAATTTTTTTTTCTTGTCTCATTTTCCCCCTCTAAAGAAACACTAATTTCTTCCTTTTTGACATCATATATACATATATAGGAGGTAACATGGGGAACCAAACCAGCTCTACTTTGTTTAAGCCAATAAGACCCTTTCGTGTGTGTGTGTGTGTGTGTCAAAATATCCCCAAGGACAATCCAACACGTCCTCCTACCTCCTCCCTGCGTCAACACCAAAGATAAAGGGATTAAAAAAAAGGGAAAACATGTTTTAATTGTAATTTCGATAAAGAATATTATTGTATATGATTGATTTCTAATTTGTGTCTTGAAATCAATTATAGTATAAAATTGAGTGACACAATCCTTACCTATAGTGGATGTAGAAATCTTTATATATATATATATATATATATATATATATAGAGTTTAAAGTTAGGATAATGATTGAACAATATTTCAACTAAACAGATAATTTGGATTTGGTAAAGAATAATGACTCAATTGGAGAAGGGATTATTCCAAGAGCATCCTCAAAAATGTTTCTATATTTGTATTTCAATGCTTGCGTATACACACCATTATTGAGCTTAATGGAATTTACATGTGAACTAAAGTGTAGGAAATAAAACTTAACATGCATTGCACATTAAATATTATAATTAGATGTTCAATTATTTCAAAATTACTTTACGTATACTTATGGAAGATTATTTAGATTTTATACGCAATCACACTAGGCAATAGACTTGTGTTTTCCGATTAGCATCGTTGAAAGTTAGTGCAATATATATCCATCAAAGACTAAGTTTATATGTATAGGGAGAAGCATTAATTTAACGTTAAATCTGAAATTCAATTATGGAAAGGAAGCGTAAAAAAGAGTCAAACTAGAGTTGTTCAGTGTTTGAGTTTGCAATAAGAAATCAAGGACTTGCTTAATTGAACCAAGTAGACCGCACGGCAGCAAATTAAGTCATAAAGCTATCGACTTATAGACTTTGAAATTTCAATACAATGCTGGTAAGACCTACATTCTTCGTCTCTTTGGACCAGTCGTCATGTTCTCATTTCTTCTTTGGCGTGATTCATGCAAGCCAAAAAAAAAAACATGTGGCCGGTGTTTAAGGTGTTCAGAATTCAATAAATGAGGTTAATGTAAGCTGGAGAAACTGCATGAGAAATCCTAGTGAAACAGATACCATGGCTCAATAAAAACCCAAAAACTTCAAAACCACACTTAAAAAGTCTCTTTTGAAAATCATCCTACTTTGCTCCAAGTTTTCCTCAATCATCAAGGAAAAAGTAGTTCATCAAAACCATTTAACCTATACAAATTATTTGTCCAAGTAATTATAAGACAAATCTACATCTCTATAAAAAATTTGAGAAATTTTTGTATAAGAAAATATTAAATTAAATATGATATTAAAGCGGGTTCTATCTCATTTAGAGATAAATTTATTATTTCAATGTATGAAATTCAATAGGCATGATAAGTCTCTTAGACACATAAATAACAAAAAATAATTATTTTTTATCAATTGATTTTAAGTTGAATGTTTATGATATAAAAGATAAAAACAAAGATAATAGTGAAATTTAGAGATCAGAATCGAGTAAATAAATACGCTGCTGCAATCAGATGATTAAGATAAAAGATATTAAAGGAGAAATGAAACCCCACAAGCAATGCACTTGTTCTGAGGAGTCGTTAGTACGTCTAATGCTGTCTTATCTTTAATAAGATTTGTCTGCTTGTCGCCATTCCATTGGTTGTTGTTCTTTTCACTTTCATTATCGTCTTGCACATCTCATTATCTTTGCCACCATTTTTCTTTTCCCTCCTTCACTTTCTAGTGAATTTCAATTCATCACATGACTGATTTTGATGGATTACCATGCAGTAGCCAGAAAACGAAAAAAAGTGTGATTGAATCGACAAATTCAGCACATTTGGTCTTTTTTTTCTGGTACCAAAATTTGTAGAAAAATGTCGCCCATTAATAATTCAGATATGTGCTTTCACTACTGCATTTTAGTCAAGCAAGCCCAGCCAAGTATATGCTCAATTTCTTGTAACCTCGAATTTAAATTAATTGCGTGCTAAAGATTAAATGGAGTTTCAAGTTTGTTAAATGTTTTCAAATAAAAATGGCTTAACAAAAAATTTAAAATTATATACCAATAAAATCATAAACACCATGGATATAAATTGTGCAGATAAATTTTCAAATAATTCTAATAATTTTTAATATATATTTCTGGACACATAAATATATAAGAGGTATTTTACTTATTATCGATTATTGTAAAATTTTATGCTCTTTTAAAATTTAATATGAAATTAAAACATACACGATTTCCGTTGTTGTTCCTTTCATGATACGTTTATCACGTAAAAAGTTTATTATCTCTAACATATGAGAAAGTATTAGAGTGAGAATAAGTAAATTTCATATTTTTTAAGGTGAGAGTATGTTAGATACATAAATATAATAAATGTCACTTTATTTATTGTCAATTATTTTAAATTGAGGGTCTATCTAAAATTTAGAAAACTAAAGTCATCCATTATTAATTTAGATATGTACTAGATTCGAGCAATGCCAGCCAAGTAAAATTTCAACTTCATTTCTGTCCATGACATTAGACATGTGCAATATTCGTTCTTCTTTTTCTTTTTTTTGTCTTCTTTGACTAAACTTTAGGTGGATTCCTTTATAACTGAAGTTTCTATTAAAAATAGTTCAATAAAAACTGATTGGAAATTAAATTAGAGAATTGATAGAACTCATTGAATAGATTATGCAAATAAAATTCAAATAATCTTAACAAGTTTTAATATTTTATTAAAATAGACATTTGGATTAAAAATTAAAACATATTTTCACCATTTAGTAACTAACAATTAATATTTGGGTATTGATTCCATTTTCAGTAAATACTTTACATAAACAATACAAAAAAAAGGTCTATACTTTACATATATTATAGTTATAATAAATATTATACATAGTTTTGTCTTTTAATTTTGAGTTTATTTTAATAATTTTAAATTGAAAAGTTCACGAATTTTATTCATTGAAATCCATTTTAGTTTGAGTGATTAAATGGGATGGAAGAGGATTTGATGTATTAAGCAAATTTTAGTTCTCACACCATAGAATTAAAATTTAAATCCCTTCTCTTGATGGACATCATGCTTTGAAGTTATAATCAATTGATTAGTATTTGTGAGCTAAGTAATTTAAGTATTTATTTAGAAAGCATAATGATTTTTTAACCTTCATGCTAACTCCCTAGTCCCTAGCTAGGTAAATTATATTTAATTTTCTCATGACTTTGGATTATTTTCTTAGAGAATCTTATGGTTTCACAGTGAACACTTGGCATAATGGCTTTACAATTAAAAGCCACTCCTTTTTTGCTTATGTTTTCCTGTCTCTTTTCATTTCTTTTCGTTTTGCATCTTTCGCTTAATCGTTTTCTTTTTCATTTTTTTTATTTTAATAACGAAGGTCCAACTATTTCCACATTTTGGACCATACGTCTATAACAGGCCAAAAACGTGTTAAAAATTAACGTCATTCTTTTATATTAAAACCTATATCCCCTAAGACTTGTGATTGAGCAATGTCGTATTAGTTGTGCAAATAAATAAAACCAAAAAAAAATCTTACCTATGACTTATCTTAATTTAAGCAATTTAAAATTTAACAGTTTTTAATTTTTAATTTTAAAAATTAACCTATTATTTTGTTTAACTTTTTTTTTTTCAAATTTCTCCATTTTTAAAAAAATTGATGATAAAAGTTAATATATTGCCATTAATAGATATTGATCCATGTCTATATTTATAAAGGTTTACTTTCACATAGTTGATGTTAATCTTATTAATTATATTTGCTAAATTTTGTCATTGTTTTTTTTAAATAAATAAAATCTTAAAGAGAATTAATTTGAATAAAACAATAAGTAAAATTTTAAAATAATAAAAATTAACAAACATTAACTCTTGAAATAAGCATTTAAGGAACATTGAAATAGTCGTACAAGTATTTAGAAAATTGAGGCTTCAAATAAAAGAAAAAAAAACATAAAAAATCATTTAAGCTTTCTTGTGTGTGATGGAAATATTAAACAAATATAAAATTGAAGGTCTTTTTTTTACGACATTTAAGTTGTTTCAATTGTTGGATTAAGACGAAGATATTAAAATGTATTTCTCTGGTTAAAATGGAAATAAGTTATTGGTAAAATTGGAACTTAGAAATTTTGTGAAGTAAATAAAGTTAAAAAGCGAGAGAGAGAGAGAGAGAGAGAGAGAGAGAGAGATGGGGAGCAAAGCACGTGAGAAGGGATTGTTGTTGTGTTGGGAGAAGGCAGTGAAACCATAAAGATGAGGGGAGAGGCGGTGCTCACTCACGGCTGGCTTTGGCGTTAGGCGTAGAAGCAGATGATGGGTATTGGCCCGAGGAGATGCGTAACGTGACCAACTGATGTGATGTGCGGTCATTTTCATGCTTGTCGCCTCAGATGAAATTGGGTGCCCCACCTGAGTTGACCCTCCCTACTCACGTGCATTTTTCCCCCTCTATCTCTCTATTTACACACTCTACTCCGACTACTGCTGCTCGCCCCACCTTCCCCTCCCCCTTCTTCTTTGCATTCACAAAAATGTGTCACACTCAATTTTGTTTGTTTTTGCATTCTTATAAAAGATAGAAAAAACAATTAATTTTGCTAATGCATTTAGATTGACCTCTAATCATTGAACTTAAGGCAATATTAAGGATTACTGGAGCAAAATCTGTTAATGATCCCTAACTTTTTGTTCTAATTTCACTTTAATTTTATCTTCTTAATTATTTCATCCACATCCTTAATATTTTAAAGTAATTTCATTTAGATTATTTTGTTACATTGTTAATCCGTTAACAATTGAAAAAAAAAAATCCACATAGAATGTTAAGAAAATGCTCATGTAACGTGTCATGAAATTTACAACATGAACATATGATGTGGACATCTGTTGTTAATTTCAAAGAAATAATTTAACAAAAAGATCAAAACAAAACTACTTTAAGAAATTAAGGACCCAAATGAAATAATTTAAAGATTGAAGACTACAGTAAAATCAGAATAAAAGGCTAGGGACCATTGAAGAAATTTGCCCTAATAAATGTTATCCCAATAATTATCAAAGAGTAATTTTAAAAAAATAAATTGCAATGTCTTGTCCAATTAGAATTGTCATTACTATATAATTATTTGAGTTAACATAACAATAGATAATGTATCCTTTTCATGAGCTAATTAAGTCTGAAATACGTAACAATAATATATCAGTTTCGTATGAAATACTACATTGTTTATATATGCTAATGCAAGTAGCTATATGACCATCGAGGGCCCATATTTATTTTGATACAACTAAAAAAGGCTTAAGTATGGGATAATAATTTGAGGACGACCGGGTTTTTCCAATTCATTTGTGTCGTTTTCATAGTTTTCATCTCTTTGGGTCTCTATTTGTCGCGTAGCTAGGTGCCACCCACCAGAGATTTGATGGTTTTATTCACTACAAAAAAAAAAAGATTTTGACATTTTACACACATGAAATTATCCTCCAATAATTACCACTAATTTTTATATTCTTAGGTTATCCATTATCCCACCGTTGGAATCTTGAATACATTATTGAAGGAAAAGCATTAAAATAAAGATCACAATATAAAAAAAAAGTAAATTAATTATTAACTATACTAATTCTTATTATAGCTTGTCAGGATAGGAATACTAATTAAGGCCATAACGTCTCTAACCCTACCTACATTAAACAACTGGGAAATAAAGTAATTACAGATTCCCATACAAAGAGCCAGCACACAAGGTTCATGCACACTATAGTGTTGCTTTTCTTCTTTCTTTTTTGTTTTTTTTTTAACACCCAAAAGTGTTTCATGTTTTATTGATAATCTCTTCCTTTATATAGAATATGGGTTTTCGCCCCCTTTTTTAACTCAAAGGAACTAGGGTCCAACATGCTTATTTATTACCTATATACTTTTTATTATAACAAACATTAATAGATTTATTATTTATTATTTTACATTATTTGTAAGTAATGAAAAACTAGTAAATTTAAGATTATGTTTGTTTTTGGAAAGAGAGAGTACATTGCATTATAAAAATGAAAAGGTTGCAGAAAGGAAGCTGAGAAGAAGAAGGGGAATATGAAGACAATAATAAAACAAGTTATTACAGAAGACACAGGAAAAAAAAGTTGAGGAGCAAAAATAAGCGCGCAAATACCGCAACCCGGCAGTACTTAGTTGTCTTCAAATACTTATTTTAAACGACGGAAAGCTTTTGTTTTTAGTAACAGAGTTTTCCCTGTAACATGGACATTCCTCTGCTAGGGAATCCGTTTAGGGATCAGTTAACAATGTTTTTTCCTCTTTATTTGTATTTTTTTTTTTGGCCTTGTCTTAGGATAATACTTTGTTATTAACACACACTTTACTTTTACTTAATTTAATCCAATTAATAATTGGGGTTTTAATTTTTTTTAATGTTTTGTGAAAGGACAGATGTCAGTTTCGCCGTGGAATCCGCATCGCATCACGTGATTAAAAATGTCTGCCCACCACACCCTCAGCCTCCCAAATCACGTGGCCAACTCACGGTGGGATTATTGTGGGGCCCAACCCACGATATTACGCGATCCCGTTTTCTCGTATCCCCTCAATTTAGAAATATGTTCTTCTTTATTAAAGAAAAAACGATTTTTTAGCCCTTCTCTTTGTTACTTGTTACGAAAAGAAATCTCTTGCCTTTTAGCTCTAGGAATTTGTTTGGTTTAGTTTTTTTTTAGTTTAAAAGTTATTAAAATTTTTTTATAAAATATAATAATTTTTAAAATTAAATTTAAGTTATTTAATAAAATAAATTATTTAAATTTTAATTGTAATTAAAATTATTTATCAATATCATTTTCAATCACATAATAAACCAAAACAGAATAAATCTACTTCGAGATTATATACGATTTCATATGTTAAAATTAAATAAATTTATTTAAAAATAAAAAAATTAAATAGTACCTGAATATGATTTTAAATTTGGGTTTTATTTTCTTTGAATCTTTGTAAAAAAAATTTTCAAAATTTGTTATTCTATTATTGGGTCTTTTATTTTTTTTAGTAATATTTGTAAAAAGAGGAAAATGAAAGGGAGATTATTGGAAGATGATGATTTACAAAGGAGAGAGAGATTGATTAAGAGAAGAGGTTATTTTTTAAAAAGTTGGTATGTTTTTTTTTTAAAAAAAAGATAAAGCCCTTCTTTGGAGATATTTTTTAATTTTATTTTTTTAAATTACTTTCTTATTTTAAGAATTTTTTAAAATTTTGTTTGATTTTATTTTTACTTTTAAGAGATAAATAAATTAAAAAAAACCTAAATTAAACAAACACTAAATACTTATATCATTAGACATGGTTACCTATTTGTTCTTTTGTATTGCTTAGATTTGTAGCGATTGAAGCAAAATCTTTTCGCTCCAAAGATTTGTAGTGAGACAAAAAGGAAATAGTTGTTTATTAGTTATTAGGCCTTGATAGCCTTCAACTCTTGAACCATTGCTTAGATTCATTAGCAATTTAGCATTATATATTTATGTTTCAAGAAAAAAAAGTTTCATATATGAATTTTGAGTATAAGAATTATATATATATATTTATGAGATATAGATATTAATCAAAGGAAAATCATCTAACTAAAAAAATTATTAAGATGTAAAAGTACATATTATTTTAAAAAAAGGATAATTTTTCATCTTCTTTCATTCTAAATGAAAATTTTTTGGAAAAAGGGAGGACCTAATTATAATGAAAATAGTGGCAGATAGAGAAAGAAAAAGAAGCCATGCGTGGGAGGTTGTTGGAAGGGTGCAATGGTGGGGTTAAGACATGTGATATCTACACGTATGTTACATACAATGGCGTGACAGCACCCTACAAATAATTTGATGATATAGATTGGGGCTTTTTTAAAGAAATATATATTTTGGTGATGTAGAAATTATTGCAAATTAGTAGTTGTATATACAGCGTACGCAAAGCACGTGAGCCGGGGGTGCTAAGGGGGCAACCACTCACGTGCGCCCATCCCCTGCCGTTCATCTGCCACACTGCCTGCCGCCTCGCGTGCGGTGGGGTCCCCTCCCTGCCTCTCTCCCTCTCGCTTCGTGCGATTCCCGTTTATTTATTTTGACGCCGTCAATCGCCGTTAGGTTATTGGGTTGACGCTTTTATGGTTAGGAGACGTCGTGGCGTGGTTTTAACTGTAGTTGAAAGTATGAAAGGTTTGGTGCCTCGCAGCACATGCGTCGTTTTGATTAACTTTTTCTCTATTCCATTTTTGTGTTTTACCTTTCTATTTTCCCGATAAATGAAGTGGCCCAATTGTTTTATTAAATTTTTTTAAAATTTATTTTCTGTATTTGGAAAGAGTTTAAGAAGAGAATATTTTAAAGAGAGAGAATTTGATAAAATTGTAGAACATGTCAAAGGTAAAAATAGTTTGTAGATTTATTATTTTTATGAATTATTTTCACTATTCTTCACATGGCATAATTGTTTCATTTTTTTATTCTACAAAATAATACTTAAAAAAATAATAATGCTTTAGTCAAAATAAGATATCTACATACCCTAAAGGTCCAATATATCAACTACATTGTTAGTATATATATATGTGTATATATAATTAATTAACAATCCTTTCTTCTTAGTTCATTCTTTTTCAACTTTAAGATGAAAACAATATTTATAACTTTTGATTTTAATAAATCTTAATTAATTAGGGATAAAAATTTCCACATAAATGATGTCTAATATGACATAATACACACAAACACACACACACACATATATATATACACACATTGCTTCAAAGCTAATATCCATATAAGTTTATATACATTTTAATATAGATTTTTATTTATTGGTTAAAAATTTATTTTCTATATATGCATGCATTTTAAGAACTAGGTATATAATTTTTACATTTATATATTAATTTGTGTGATGTAAGTTGTGTGTAAGCTCTAATTAATCAATAAAAGTTTCTTAAATTAAACAGTAAACCCGATGATATTGGCTGGAAAAAGATTGCAATCGTTCATTTAGAAATGAAGTTGTATGGAAATTATAAGAAACAAATTAATTATATGAATAATATTAGATAAGCATAGCTAGGTAAGATAATTTGTTAAGGACGTGGTTGAGCAGGAACAAAAGCATGTGTAGACATAGCTATTCAACTGTCTTTGCCGCCCACCACCCCACCCCCACCCCCCCAAAAAAAAAAGTCTCTAAGTGATAAATGCTACGAAATCTCTCTTTACAAATGTCGCTATAAGATTCCCGCTTCCCCCTTGATTGTTACTTGTTACTCTAACCCTCTTCACCATAAATTTGTTGCTTGGATATGCATGAATGCTTCTAAAGAAAATTAGTTTACATTATATAATTAATAATTAGAAAAATAATAATATGACTTAATAATAATAATGTTTGTAGAGCTGTTTTTTTATTTTAATCTCTGTCGAATGTTTTGAGTAAAAGGCGTGATTAATTAAGCTAATCACCTTTGACTATATTAATTCCAAATTGAGAACCCTTGAAATTCTATAGTTTTGGTTACCTTGGTTTTGAGACATTGGAGTAAAATTAATGGAAATTGGGGAAATAGCAGTCGGAGCAAAAGGCCAAAGGCAACAGGAAAAAGAGGGCGTACATGACAGCACGTGCTGCGAGGGACTAGGCGGTGCGTCACTCTCGCTCGGTCTTTCTCGTGACGGTGTCACGTGGGGTTGGGAGGAAAGCTGGACCCCACAAAATTACCCTATCAAACCCAAAGAAACAACCCACTTAGTGGGGGCATGTGCTCTCCTTTCCCAACTCACCTGTCGTTTATGTTATGGGTCTTTCTTTGGCCTTTTTCTGTATTTTTTTTTTTCCTTCTCTCACTATAACAAAAATACTAAATAACTAGTTAGCTTTGAAAAGAAAGGGGTACCCTTTCTCTTGCTGACGTGTCTCTCTCACGTGATGTGCTCGCGTGCCCCCTTCCTTTTGGCTGGTCCTAACTCTTGAAACGTGGCCCCACTCTTTCTGGGACAAGTGTCTCATTCTACTCTGCCAAAACTAGATTCTCAAGTTTCCTATTCTTTGATGGCTTAGCTGTAACATTTTTATTTAATTTATATTTTCTTTTCCTCTTGTTGGATAAAATAAATTCCTTTTCTGGGGTACCCATTTTTGTGCACGTTGAGGTCACCCCATGGAAATGGACCACTGTCCCCCGCTGATGGTCCACCCTTGATTGAGCTCAATTTTCCTGTTCTGGCCCATGTTAGTGTTTTTGGTGCAACTCAACATTTTTTTTTCCTTTGTCAAAAGTAAAATAGAATTCATTTCCTGCTCAAAGCAGTCACAGCCAGCAGCGGGTTGGACTTGTCTTGGCCCAGCCGAAGCCCTGTCCAGTTTCCACTTACAAAGTTTCTTGAAAGTGGGCTAACTGCTTCTCGGCCAACGCAAGTTTTTGGTTAAGATTGCTTCAGAGCGAGGACCAAGGAGAAACGATGCTAAAGGTCTGTTTCTTGCCTTGATATCCGCAGGAATGGAAATCTAATGTTTTTCAAGTAGCAGGAACAAAAGAGATCATAATAGGATTTGACATTTTGCTAATGCAGCAGCGAATCTTGTCTCCAGGATTTGTTTCTAATCCAAACTTAGTGTTTAATTGCCCACGTTTAATATAAGTACCATATAACAAGGTTTTCAAGAAGGATAAACTAAGGGGCTGTCAAGTCCTTGTCCACAACTCCATACCATATGCTATATATTTGTGAAACATTATAAAAATTCTACCGCAAATAGCATCTTAATCTTTAAATGATTATGATGAACTAGGAGGGTTGTAAGTGGGCTAATTGCCTCAAGCCCAACACAAGGATTTGGTTAGGATCGCTTGGGTACAAGGATGTTGAGGCATGATCTCTAAGTGACATGATTAATCCACTTGAATGATCTAAAGTGAAATGATTAATCCACTTCAATGGCCAATATTCCTTGCTTTAAGCTTAATCTTTGCATCCACACATCGGCAAGATTGTATTATCACGTGTTTTTCTTAAATATTATTAACAACTCTCTTTATGCTTTGTACTATTGTTGGTTTTTAAAGTGAAGTGATTTTGAATTTAAATTTAATAATGTTTTATCTTGATGTTATCAAGAGACAACCTATATGGAGCATCCTACTATCTATCAATCTATATTTTATCAGATTTTATTAGGGAGTAAAACACAATTGTCTATATTGAAAACGCAGTCCTCAAGCATGACAATACAATTGAGTGCGTGAAAATTGAACAAGATGGTGAAACGGTGGGTGAACAACAATGGAGCCAAGCAGATAGGATTCGATTCACAGCTCGGTGCAGCAGCTATTGCAAGCTATAACTCTGAACCTGGTTTCATTATTTGGTCAACTTCAAGGCACTATCAAACTGGGACCGTGGTGTACTACAAACCAGCATTTCAATGCGAAGTTGTAACCGCAGGATAACTTTTATGATGAGCGCATGTGTCATAAAATGACATAAGATGGTTGAAAATCATGACGCTATAGGATATAGGATGACGATGATGAACTATAAATATAAAGGGGAGTCCAATGCAGTAATCCACTTTATATTCTCATCAATGCTCTTTGGCTTCATAACTGACTCAATGTATGAATCCTCTTAACATCTGCCTCACAAAATAATGGAATAAAATGTGCTGTAAGTTAAGTTATTATTATTATTTATTTGAAATGACAACTGCAACAAGCAACCGAAGTTGACAATCACAAATAACGCTGTAAGGTACGTTATTTAATATGAAAATGTAAATAATGATATATTACATAATGGGTTATGCTAAATGGTCAAAAATCTGAAGAGGGTAAATTAAGCAAATTCTAAATGCTTCATCACATCCAGCACTTGGATTTTTAAATTCGCATGTCGTGACAGTTGTGTTAAATTTTTTAAGAAATATAATCATCTATATTATTTCATCATTTTTTTTGTTTGTTTACTTTTTATTTTCGAAAGCAAATGACAAATAATATTTATTTTTAATATCTTTTTGTTATTTCATAATAACTTTTTTAAGATGTAAAATTAATACAATTAAAAAAAATAACAATATTGAACCCTAAGGATTAGATTTGGATGCGTTCGCTCATTAATTTTATTAGGAATTAAAGAATTTCCTAAGTAAAAGTTGAAACATATATATGGCTTAGTATATAATACTTGAACTCAAAACTTTAACAATAAGTGGATTTAAACACTTTTTTTTTTCTACATATAAGGAGGAATAAGTGGGATTGGAATTTTAAACCTCAATCTTCCTAAAAAAGAGTAACAATGGTTAAGACAAACTGAATTATAGTACTATTTGGTCATGGAACTAACTATTATTGTGTCTAGTAACAATTGTTGAATAAAGATTTGATTAATTAAGAACATGTAAAGTACCTCTACTAACCAAGGAACATAATTACAAAAGAATAAAATCAATTGAAGTGTTGAAAGAATGATGAGCTTTACAACGTTTCAAATGATGAGAAAGATTTGAAAGCTTAAACCTAATCCTATCTTCCCACATTGAGCTCTCATAATTTCACCAACTGGCAATCCCTCGAGAATGGTTGTCACTTTCTTGACTAACAATTGCTTATCTTACCTGATCACATGAAGATGAAGATTAGATTAGATAAAAGAAAGTTGGAAAAGAGAAAAAGATGAAAAGAACTAAACTCTACAGAATCTCTCTATCTAAGTATTGCCTTGGACGGTATAACATTTCTCTATCAAATGGGAATATTAATTTCTCTATGAAAGGCACAGCCAATGGTCCTTCCCAAATTTGGGTTTGGAGGGAAAGTCCGTTTGTTTGACTCTTTATCAGAATCTTCAAAGCTTGGGATGAGAGTGAACTTCATTTAGTGCACCAATTCATATATAAATGGCGTTTATGTCGTATAAACATGCTTGCTTCATGCTTATGTTATATTTCATTTGCAATGATCATTGATTGTTGCCCTTTTCTTGACAGATATATAGATGTTTGATGTTCAAATCTCTTCTTAATTCGAGTATATATCGAACTTCTCCATATATGCCAAACCGGAGAGGGTAAGCTCAGACACTGATGGAAACACTGAGACCTACCACAAAGTAGTAGCGTGCAGGAATGCAAGGCATATGTCTTTTTTTGGATTCCTTCCTCAGTCACTTCAACACAAGTATTGCTTTGAGGCCTTTAATTAGCTGGCCAGCATTTGGATGGATGCTACTCAACTCACTACACCATTGCATAGTGACAAGATGATTAAACATCAGCCCAAAAAGAGTATACTATTGTACTTTATTGGCTTCCATGTTCACATGGTTGAAAGTTGAAAATTAAAGTTCTATTAACTCCAAAATGGCATGCTTAGGGCGACGGGTGCCAAATTTATTATTAATAAATGCCTTTAATTATCTATAATTCAAGGATTCAACTCTTTGAACAAAGGAATATTTATTAGTAGTTACTATTGGATTAAAAACTTAAAAAATTAAAATATTAAGAAGCATAAAAGCTCCTCCAACATTTGCTAATTAATTTTACCCCCACCCCTCTTCACTGGATATGTCTTATTTACTCAACTATAAGTATTTTGGAAAACGTAATTTATTGAAAAAGTGTTGTGCGGAATGACTGTAAAAATTCATTTCAATTTTAGCATTGCTGTGAAGAGTTACTGTATGTTCGGTTGGGGGATTGGCCCTTTATTCCTAAGGAATTTTTGTTTCTTTATTTGATTGTGAAATAGTTCAAGAAATGGTTATTTTTCAAATTAAGGAATAACTAATACCATCATCCTCGTGATATTGATTATTCCATAATTAAGGAATAAACTTTAAAAAATTGAAAAGATCAAAATATTCCTTACAAGTTTAAAAAATTACAACCTTATTTGTATTAAAATATTATTTTTTATCTTTCCTCCTCCTCTTCCTTGATATCAAATATCAAATTTTGAATAAAATATTAATATTTAAAATGTTAAAGAGTAACTTATAGATAAAATATTAATATTTAAATTATCAATTATTAATATTTAAAATAAATTATAAATTATTAATATTTAAAAATAAAATAAATTAAAAAATAATCATAATAACATTTAAATTATAAATAAAAATTAAATTATCAATTACTAATATTTTAAATAAATTATAAATTATTACTATTTAAAAATTAAATTAAAAATCAATGGTCATAATGATATTTAAATTATAAATAAAATATTAATATTTTAAATAAATGATCAATTATTAGTATTTAAAAATAAAAAAATAAATTATCTTATATTATAATAAAAGATTTTTTTAATATCTTCTATTTCTTTCTTATTCCAAAATTATTTTTATCAATTAAACATAATAATAAATTATAATAACTATTCCTATCATATTTTATTCATCGTATCAAATTATGTAATAATTATTTTTTTATATTTTCACTTTATTCTATTTTTACAAAATAATTATTTTATTTCATTCTTATTTTTTTTCATGGATCAAACGTACTATGTATTTGAAAAAAACATGATGTTGATAAGTGAATAATGTGTTATTTTCTTATATTTTTAACTAACTTTTTTTAAGATGTTTTAAAAAATGAATTATTTTAAAATTTATTTTTAAATATATACACAAAAAATAATTTTTATTTTTTTAAAAAAATTAGAATTTCTTCAAACTAGAAGTTAACAAGTTCTATTATTCTCAGTACACTTTTTTTATGCAATGTACTAAATTTTTATTTTAAACTCAAAATACATAAATAATTAAAAGAGTAATTTTATAATTCAAAATAATAAAAATAAGTATATTTGTAAAATTGCAGGTGTGCGTTTAAGTGAAAAACAATTTTTAACTCTGATTTCTTAAATGCTTCAATGGCCATTAACGTAGCTCTATATATGTGTGTGTATGTATATATCCAAATATTGACCACAATCCCTTATATATATTTATGAAGCTCCTCCTCCGCCACCACCATGAAATGTAGTTTTCAAAGGGATTAATTTGCTGTCGCCCCACCACGATGCATCACCAATGGCGTCCTTTGCAGTTAGGTATTGCTATTGCCATTATTAGAAATAGGGTACATTTGCATCATGTTTTTAAAGTCCAAACACCAAACCAAACTAGTCAATTCCAATTGCAAGCAACGATTACTTTCTAAACGATTGAGTAATCAAAACATTAGTCTTTATAAACATTGATGATTAGAACGTGAGTTGTTAAAGTTGAGTGGCTAATCAAAAATTCTCCAAAAGTTAAGTGATTGAATAAGTCCGAAACAATATTTTTTAAAATTAGATGATGCAAAACAAAAGCTCTCAAAAAATTGAGTAACCAAATAAGTAATTCATCATACTAAAACTGTGTAAGTTTTGCTTTCAACTTTTAAAATTCACAAAAAAAGTTAGATGTCCCTTGGGAATAGGATTTTACCTCAAAAATGTCGAAATCAACTTGATAATTACATATCAAGTCTGCGATTGATGGTCATGTTCTGAGCATAATATTACCTCGTTTGGTTGACGAGGGAATATAACATTCCCATAATCTTACTAAACTATCTTCTAATATTTAAGTAATCAAATGCAACTAATAGAAAAACAGTTGACTATAAAATTACAATTGCCATGTATTTTCCCAAATTAGATTTAAAATTTTAAAGTTATTTATATAAAAAGACATATCTATAATATTTATTTAAGAATGAAAATTTATATTGTAACATAAATGACAAGAAATTATTTAAAAAATGAGAAAAATAAAATTATATATATATAAACATAACTATTGCAGCATATTTCTAGTTTAGGATTTATGGAAATTAACTTTGGGGCTTTTTTTTTGGAATTTCGATCAACTACAAAATATTATGGATTAAAAAAGCATTTATTAAAAATATAAAAGAGAGAAAATTAACCTTCCTTTCGAATCAAAATATTATCTAAAAAGTGTGAGTACAAGATTTCTTTGACTAAATTTTTGATTTTTTGAAATAAAATATTTTCGAGTAACATGTTGTCAAATGAATCAAATATCAATAGGCTCTCGAGAATATAATAAATATTTTAAACAAAAATCAAAGATTCTGTGAATCAAACTAATTTTTTAAGTTTTTATGAAGAATTGGGACGCTTCTTATCCGTCATCCATTAGGTTGTTTTAATTGATTTAGATTCAAATCCCACTTCATTGACATAAAAAAAGAATTTTAAACCATTTTTGAGAAAAGAAAAAAAAATCTTAAAGGAATAAAGTCAAACCAACACAAATTACTTATTTCGATTGAATTTGGTTTGAATTTCATTAAAAAAATAAAACAAAATTGGAGATTTAAAAATTGAAAAAAAGTATTTTTGGTTTTTCGCTTAAATTTGTTTCCTCTTATCATCCAATTTATTTTCAGAAAAAAAATAAAACAAAATCAACATTAGACTAAGTAAAAATGCTGAAGATCCAATAATCTGACACTGTCACATATTGCTACTGCCAGCAAGCAAGCGTTACCTGTTTGGCCACCAACTCCCCCTCTATCCATAACCTCCACGGTATCCGATGGTCCATGTTTTACGTACTTGGCTTGTCTCCAATTAAGTGAAATATGTTGACCAACAAGTACAAAATTTCTTTTCGTGGTCGTAGCCCCTTTGCCTTGACTCTATAAACGTTCATGGGCTGCATGCCAGGACCATTCAAAATTACTTCTTTCTCGTTTACCAGCTTTTCATTTTTCTCTTTGGAAAGTCCAACCCATATTGACTACTTACAATAACAAACCTCAACATATTTTAAGGGAACAAGACAACTTTAGGAACTTGACATTTTGAATTGTAATGTTTCAATTTAAATCTTGCAAAGAGGCAAAAAAAATATGAGATGGAATTTATGTATGACCCGAAATCATATGTATACAAAAATAATACTTAAATAACTTTTTTCCATCACAAAAAAAAAAGACACAAAGTAAATTATTAATTTAACTACAACATCATTTCATTTGAATTAATCTGTTAACCTATTTATAAAAAGAAATATATTGTAATATTTTAAAATCTTCGTTCATATTTTCTGATTTTAAAAAATGTGAATAAACTTATATAATCTAACTAATTCTTAACAAGAAGAATCTAGTATAATCACCATATTTTTGCTTATAATAATACCCTTAAAAGTTTTTTGCTTATTCATATTTAAGATTTTAATCTTAAAACACTCTCACAATGATTAATTTGTGATTATCATCATAAGTCATTAGTGTAATTTCAATTAAGAATGTCATTAATTACTTTAAAAAGAAATTGTATTGATACTATTGTTGTACCTATGCGTACAACTACCGTTTCCTGCTCCGCTTCCCCCGGAAAAAACTACCTCCCTTTTGTTATAATTCTTATTAGATCTAGAAAATTTAAAAACACATTTTCCTTCTTCTACAACTTTGATAAAAAAAATAAAAAAAAATAAAAAAAATAATAATAATCAATGCAGAGAAGTCCTTAGGAGTCAAATGATGTCAATAGGAGGTGTTTTTGGTAATTACGGAGAAAACGGTCTAAGTCTTTACTCAATTTTCATGTCAGAGTCGACACTATTTAACTGCATTCCCTTCTCCTCAGAGGCAAACACACAGGCAAAGAGAGAGAGAGCGAGAGAGAAGGTTTAGAGGTTACCGGTGATGGAATCACGGTCAAATTGCAGCCGTTGATATTGCATACTCTCTCTGTCCGCGGCTTTTTCTCATTAACGGCCGTGATCTGTCCTCCTCTTCCTTCTCTCTGTTCAGCAAACTTGGTGAGTTTTCGTTTCTTAGGCATCCTAAAGGTTTCTTCTATCTTCTCTTCGTCATTGATTTTCTCTTGTTAAATGCGACTGCATTTCTTGTTTCTTTCGTTCTTCCTCTGTAAAAGATTACGAGAAACGAATAAAAGAAGGAAAGAAAATGGAACCAAGATTTCCTTTCTACTTAAAAAAGTTGTAGCTTTTTTCCGTCTTAAAAATAAAAAGAAATTAGTTTTAAGTGTTGGAAATCAGAAGTTAGTGGCAGATTCGGCTGGCTGATCTTTGCCTCTGGTTTCTTTTGCGTACGTTTATTTCTTCGTTGTTGTTTCTAAATTTTACTGAGATCTTGTGTTTAAATGTTTTGTCTTCATAATGATCCATATGGCGATGTTTTTGTTCTTTCAAAAATGGGTTTTTTTTTATTATTATTATTATAAATTTGTAAAGAGATAGATTCAAGTAATAGCCACTTGTAATTCTTTCGTAATTTTCTGTTTTAATCTTCTAAAAATGCTCAAAGAAATCAGTAATAAAAAAATTATTGTTTTCTTGGTTATTGCTCCTTAATTAACAATAACTAATAAATGTTTTGAATTTTTTTTAATTATATAGCAGCTAATTATGTCCTTTTTTTTAATTGGGTTCTTCTAAATCATGCAGTTCCATCAGTGGTTTCTATGCAAATGTAGCTGTTTTGCTACTTTTTCGCCCGCGGCCACACGTTGTGGCCTTTTGTTCTTGATGTGAACTTCTATTTTGGGGCAGTTTACGTCGACTGGTTCAGTTAATGCTTGCTTGGCATGCGATTACCTCTCTCATTCTGTTGGTGTCGGCAGTTAAGTTGGGCACCACCCGCTTGAGAGAGAAGGATCTCTTCATTACCGTCACCTAATTTTCTGTACCTTGTTATGGCTAGTAAGTTGGACAGTCCGGTACAGACCCAGGTGGCTGTTGCCGTTTTTAATGGTATATGTAATGGAGAGTACCATGGGAATACATGGGCTAGGCCTTCTAGGACGCGGCGCGTATTTGTGCAGACTGAAACTGGCTGTGTCTTGGGATTAGAATTGGATCGAAATGACAATGCTCATACAGTTAAAAGGAGGCTTCAGCTTGCCCTTAATGTCCCTACAGATGAGAGCTCTTTAACATATGGTGATCTCACTTTAAAGAATGATCTCAGTGCTATTCGAAATGATTCCCCACTTCTTCTCACTCGAAATGCCATGCACAGGAGTTCATCCACTCCATGTCTCTCACCTACTGGGAAGAATTTTCAACAGGGAGATCGAAGTGGTCCAATTGAAATATTGGGGTGCTCAAATCGTTTTGCTGGAACAACTGAATTGGTGAAGGACATTATTAGGGCAATCAAGAATGGTGTTGATCCGATCCCTGTAAATAGTGGGCTTGGTGGTGCTTATTACTTTAGAAACATCAAAGGTGAGAATGTGGCTATTGTGAAGCCGACAGATGAAGAACCTTTTGCACCAAATAACCCGAAAGGCTTTGTAGGGAAAGCTCTTGGCCAGCCTGGTCTGAAACATTCAGTGAGAGTAGGGGAAACAGGATTCCGAGAAGTAGCTGCCTACCTTTTAGATTATGGTCACTTTGCCAACGTGCCTCCTACTGTTCTTGTAAAGGTTACTCACTCAGTCTTCAATGTCAATGATGGTGTGAACAGGAATAAGCATCAGAACAAGAAGAAGGTCAGCAAGATTGCATCACTGCAACAGTTCATTCCTCATGACTTTGATGCTAGTGACCATGGAACCTCAAGCTTTCCGGTTGATGCTGTACATAGAATAGGGATTTTGGATGTTAGGATCTTTAACACTGACAGGCATGCAGGAAACCTTTTGGTCAGGAAGCTTAGTGGGGTTGAGGGCTTTGGTCAAGTTCAGCTCATTCCAATAGATCATGGCCTTTGCTTGCCTGAGAGTTTGGAGGACCCGTATTTTGAGTGGATCCATTGGCCTCAGGCATCAATTCCTTTCTCTGCAGATGAACTTGAGTATATAAAGAATCTTGATCCAGTTCGTGACTGTGATATGTTGCGGGCAGAATTGGCCATGATTCGAGAGGCATGTCTCCGTGTTTTGGTACTTTGCTCAATATTTCTTCAGGAAGCAGCTGCTTTTGGACTGTGTCTTGCCGAAATTGGTGAGATGATGAGTAGGGAGTTCCATGGCCAAGAGGAGGAGCCAAGTGAACTTGAGGTTGTGTGCCTTGAGGCAAAAAAACTCACAATGGAGATCGACATGTCATTTTTTGAAGCTGATGAAAGAGAAAATGAGTTTCAGTTTGACATGGATTGTGAGGCAGCAGAGGTCAATGTTGGCCCAAAGATGTCTGGTTTGTTTGCTAAACTGCCCTTTTATTATCGGTCTGAAAGTCTTAATGACCAAGACCTTCTAGCTCAAGTAGATGAGAATCTTGAAGAGTCTGAAATTCAGGTGGATGGAGGGCCCATTAGTGCTGCAGTTGCTTGTAGGCACAAAGACGATTGGGTTTATACTGTTTCAAGGTTATCTCTCTCTTTGAAAAAGGTTAACTTGGGTGAGAAAGGCTTCCACTACCACGGTGGAAAACAAAAAGGGAAGATAATTGGCTACTCATCTAGGATGAGAAGAAGTGCAAATGAGCATCTTCCTACATCTACAAGCCTTGTGAAGTTTGCTGACATGAATGAGGAGGAATGGAATCTCTTTATTGAAAAGTTCAAGGAGCTTCTTTACCCTGCTTTTGCTAAGCGAAGGTCTCGAACAATTGTGGAGAGACAGAGGCTTGGGACTTCATGCCAGTTTTGAGTTGGTTAAGTCTATATCCTGTTGATGTAGATTTTAAGGTTTTTGAAGAATAAATTCCTTTTAGTGCTGGGAATTGGCATTTTTACATAGGTTTCTTGCACGATAAATAGCCTTAGAAGAAGAAATCATAGCTGGCAAGGGTAGTGTATGGGTGTAAATATACTTGGGATCAGAGTTTGAGTCAGGGAAATGAGAAAAGATTGCCTCAAGGTTCTATCCTTATTTGAATTGATATTCTGGTTTTCAGAGTTTCCTTCTTGTTGACTCTGTACAATTATATGATACAAAGAGTATCGAGGAAAAAAGGTGAAAGGTTTTGAAGTCCAACAATAACTTTCACACATATGTATATTCGTGTGAAGTGTGTGATGGTGTGATTTAATACAAGACTAGTTTTGAATAATTTTGTGTGGAAGATCCCTGGTTTATTTTGTCATTTATTAATTGCTGTCCCTCTCCCTCATGCAGTCATGCCCTTAACTTTGTGGTTGCAAGCCGAGCATCTCAATGTAGTTCGGTTCAAAAAATCAAACCTAGAGCTTGGGAGCAGAAAACTATCACCTCCCACATCTGCAGGTCAATTGCTGGTTAAATAGCCAGCAAACCTGAGTACCTAATTTACCACATCACAGCTGTGGCTATGGCCTGATTATTCCGAGAGTTTTACACTCCCAAATTCTATTTCTAGGTTGAGGGGATGCTGACATTTGCCCACAATTGATGTAAGGTCTCAACATAAAAGGAGACCCATCTTCGTGATTTCAAAGCAACAGAGACAATGCCAGCAACATAGCAGCAATTGACGAAAGGGACTACATAACTTTGTTGTAAGAAACTAATTTGAACCCCTTCCTTCATGTACCGGCTAAGGGTTTGCCTATTCTAATCTTGCTACTTTTACCTATTTATGGTACCGACAAAGACCCCTCTTTGCTTCGCAATGTAGACGAGTAAGAACTCAGCAAATGACAATGGTAATCCATCGCCCATTGTACTCGTGCTTCCGCTTTACCCAAGCGATAACCCTCAGTACTGGTGAAAAGGATCAAAATATTTGATTGCATAATGGGGCTGGAGCGACAGTACAAGAGCTCGGCTCATGACAAGGATATGGCCCTGGATTCTTGCTTCAACCATCAAGGCAGAGAGGACAAAATTGTCTAACTAATACCCAAAATCATTCATGGTAAGTGGGGAAAACCTGGAAAACATAAAGCTAAGAAATAGAACAAAGCCATTCTACTTTATTCACGTGCTTTCAATGTGCTTCGGAACAAACTGCACTAGATACATTATCTCCCAATTCAACTTACATTTGTTTTACAGAAAAACAACAAATGGGTCAAAGAGGGAAAATGGCCGTTTGACTGCAAGGGGAAGAGAATTGCAATCCACCTTATGATGTATAAATATGACAAAACGGCTTGGTATTGACAACCTTATAAAGGTCCACTATGACCTTTCTCAATCATAATGGAACAAACAACATTCTTCACAAAAACATAAAAACACTCTCGGCAAGAATTTGGCATCAAAGTGGACTTATGTCGCAGTTTAATATCATCAGTGTGGCTACATACTGAGCTTGGAAAAGGGCGGACACTGGATGTCGAGTGTTGAAAACCACATGCTGCCAAGATGGTATGGGTGGCAAGCCTAGCCATCTCCTTGAATGCATCAACCCCTGCACACACAATATGTCATACTATCTTTCATAAATCAAAAAGCATCCAAGATACAATAAACTAGAGTTTACAATGGCAATGCCAAAAGAATATACTCATAATTTCATGGAAAATGATTAAAGGCATCGCAACTAGCCGCACATACACCCAAACAAAAACAAAAAAAAATGGCTTTCCAACTAAATCTTTAAATCATTCAGGTAAATTCCTTTCACTTTTCATTTTTTTGTTGCTCCATTCTTGTTGAGGTGCTATTGTTTTGCTACATTTTTCTTTCATGTATAATATCAAATTTGTTGGCATGCTAGCCAGAATCCAAAGGATTTTCCACAAACTTAATAGTACAGGTCCTTCGGCAGTTTAATAAAAGAGAAAAAATAGCTTAACACTTGGTGGTAATTAGAATACTTCCGCAATCAGGATGATAATAGATCTCAACATCACCTGCCTCCATGGTCAAATAATTCCAGCCTCAACCAGATATGCATTATTGTTTAAGAAATACCAGTGCATTTAATGCAGTAATTTACCTTGAATGTATTGCTTTTGTTTAATGAATTATTATTCCAAGAATACATTAAATACTAACTCTCTAATCTAGTTAGCAAGCATTCTTCAGACACTTGTTATAGTAAAACCTTAATATGGTTCAATTGTAGTGATCATTCCTCCTATCCAAATAAAAAAAAAAAAAGTGATCATACCTAATCGTTTGTCTTGGCTTAGGAGCTTTAAATTGAGTTTAACAAGAGATTGGATCTCACATTTGACATTATCATCTTTTCTATCCTTGCTTTTGGAACAACTCTTCTCTAACCTGGTTCTCCTCTCAGGTATATCTAAAATAGATACACCGAACTCCAAGTTGGAATCTAATGAATCGGCAGATCCTCGTAGCACTGAACCAGCCGAACTAGTTGAACAAGAATATCCACCATCCTTGTTTGCATTTGATGATGATTCTTGACATTTATTTTGAGCATTTTTCACAAATGGCCTCACACCATTCACATGGCAGTCGTCATTTTGAATCTGGAACTTTGTAGATGATGGAGATGGAGAAAATCGAGGTGAATGAGAAGTAACAACTCTCTCACTGGATTGTATACTCATAACCATCCTCTTTTGCTTGTCCATTTCTGGAGATTTGTGTTTTTCCTTTTCCCTTTCACGATAATAATACCTGTAATGCATCTGTTTTCCTGTTCTTTCCTCATTCCTAGTTTCAATTCGCTGGATTTGCGATATATGAAGGCCTGAACTGCTGATTGCATCTTTTGAAGCACTTCCCAGGCAAGAGGGTTTTGTTGAGGTCTGGTTAAGACAACTATTCCTTTTACAATTCTTTTGCATTGACTTGGCAATATTCATCATTTTCCAAGCCTTGTCAGTATCATATAAGTCTACCTTAGGCTCAACAAAACCGTTCTGAGAAGTAGATTGTTCACTTGTGGAAGAGGATGATTGTGGTTCACTTGAACTATGATTAGACACTGAAAAGAGAGCCACCGTACCTTTTCTACGACTTCCACCACCAGATTCAACCATACTAGAAGAGAAACCTAATGATCTACTTTGCAATGAATGCCAATTTTCACGAAGAGCTTGTATGCGGCTGTGCACATTTCGACAAAGGCCCAATGTTCTTGCACCTGGTTCAGTTGAATTGCCCATGGTATTCCTACTTCTTTCAATTGGACCACTTACTTTATCCACAGCATTGCGTTCCCTTTTGGGGACAAGAGGAGGTGGCAAATAAGTAGGAAGTGAAGAGACGCTTGCATTATGTCCACTAAACACTGGAATATTTGATTCTCGTACTATATCAAAAACTGAAACATTTGCTTCTGCTAATAATTTTACATGAGAATTTCCAGAGATCATTTTATTACCAGTGTTAGTATCTACTTCAGTTTTTTCATGTTCAGACCTAGAAAGAGCACAATCGTGACAAAACCAGTCACCATCAGGCACAGTCGCACCCAAGCCAACACAATAAGTATGAGCAGCTGAATCACAGAGATCACAGAGTAGTAGAAGACTTTCATTAGCTATACCATGGCACACGCTACATTTAACTTCTGCATAAGGATCAAAAGGCCCAGATGTTGCATTTCCAAAGAGATGGTAAACCTGAAAAGGTAACAAATATCAGTAAAGGACAGCATCCATGTGGTAAATGATTCTATGACCTTTTTTACTAGTGAATTCCACCTCTTTAACTGACAAATGAAGCCCAATGTCTAACTAAGAGCATGGTAACTTGAGTGGTGGCATTTTTGCACTTCATCTCAAGCTAGGGCAAATAAAACTTTCCTTGAGTGAATGATACACAGAATTCAGTCAGGTATCAAATTGCCCAGAGCAGAATTTATCAGAACTAAAGAACAATTATAAAAAAAAAAAAAAGTTTCCCCAAATGTCAGTTATCCTCCTCATATAGCCCGTCTCTGTAATTATAATAATTAAATTTATAAAAACATTAATCATAGAACTCAATTTAACAGAGCACGCCAAAAACTAAACTCAAATATAAAACCAATTAACTATCATCATTGTTTTATAGAACAGAAAAAAATGGCAATTAAACTCGACAACGATAAAAGAAACGAGACCTGGTCTCGCTGAGAGATGTTAACGACCCGTTCTGAAGCAAAGACACCTTCCTTGGGCGGTCTCCGAATGGCGGTGAACCTGCGCTTGCACATAGGGCAACGCGACTCCACCTTGGCCCATTCCATGATGCAAACGAAGCAGAAGAAATGATCGCAGCTGTCGATTTTGCCTCTGATGGCCCTTTTTCCACCGTCCGATAAGCATATTCCGCATATCTCGGAATCTGAATCATCGTCGTCCCCCGATTGTTGTAGGTGATGACCACTGGGCTCGTCCTGAATGATTGACTTGGAATTAGGGGTAGTGATTTTGAGGCGTTTGTTTGGGGAAGGAGATGGCGAGCCGGATGTTGAGTCACCCGCCATTTTTTGTCTTCCTGATTCAGCCGTCTTGGATCCTCGCGTTCACTCAACAGAAGTCAATAATTGAGAATCCAACTCGGTTAAGAATCAAGGCCTTGGATTGGGTCTGTTGGGCCTCGCCCAAACCACTAACTGGGTCACTTTTCGTGCTTGAAAGCCCGTTAGTCTTGAAATCATTTAACATTATGATACATAATAAATTGAATGACCTAAAGCTAGTCTTACCCAAAATTACACAAATTTAAGCATGAAAAATCACTTTTTTTTTTGTTTTTATTTTCTTTTGCAACTAAATTCAGGGAAGGAAATGTAATCCCATCTTTTTTTTATTTAAGTTTCTTTTTTATTTTCTGATCATCAATTATTCACTTTACATCTTTAATTAGCTTTCGACCCTATGAGATTTTTCTTAATTACCACATTATGAATAACCTCTATTCTCTCAAAAATGAAGCTATTAATTTTACCTAATAAAAATAACAAAATGCTATCAATTCAAAGTTAACCTATTTATTCACACTTCAAAATTCTTTTGTAAATGTCCCTAAAAACTTATTTTTGTAATTTTACTCTATAAAATTAACAAGTTAATCTTTATTGCAACAAAAATTATTCATAAGAATGCTATTAAAAGAATATTCACAAGATTTTAATTGAGAAAAAAATCAAGAAATCTCAAGAGAAAAAATGTTAAAAATCAAAAGAATTGAAATTGTGGCTTACCCAAAAGAACAAAAGTTTTGAAATTGTGAAAAAGAGAAAAGAGAAATAATAATAAAGAAATAAGAAAAGAATTAAATAAATGATGTATCAAGATTTGAGGAAAATGAGACATTTGGTTGCATGGGGAACTAGTTTCCTATGCAAGAATTCAAGTGATAAACATACCTATTTAAAATTAAACAAAGATTAATCTAAAAAAGATTTAAAAATACACAAAAAAGTTTATTATTAAACCAAAGATACTCAAAGCAAACTAATAAAATAAACTCTACACAGATAATTCCCTCACTTAATGAATGTTAAGGCAACATATATTTTTTTGAAATTTATTTTTTAATATAAAATGGCCATTAGGCTAAAAGTTAAGATTTGTTTCCTAAATTAAGACCAATTGTCAACTAAATCAAATTATAAGCATTTCAATGTTCATTTTAATTCAGCGATTAATAATTTTTAGTTGAGAGAAGAAATCAAGTATCATTAGAAAGACTTGAAAAAAACTCTCTAATTAATTAAAAAGTGAATCTATGTTCTCATTAAATTATCACTAAATGAAGGTTGCCAATTAGGCAATCTTAATTGGTCAGAAGTAATCTATTAGAACTTTATCAGTAGAATACTTTGTCTCGCTAAACGATGGTTACAAATCAAGCAGGTCAATTGCCTTAACCATGGTAAAATTAATTACCATATTTTTTCTAACAATTTAGTACGAATTCACCTAATTGTGGTAATTAGAACAAAATTAATAGAAATAAGAGTGATGTGTAATTTTTTGAATTTACAAAGAGCCTTGTAAGAATTTAATAAAGTTAAAATTTATGATTTCGAATTCATACTGATCTAAAAATATCTAACTAGGGCACTAAATTATACTAAAAAATCAATCAAGTACTTAACTTTTATTGCGATTAATTAAATTTTTAAATTTTAATTTTAAATTAAATAAATCTTTCATTAATTATTAATTAACTTCCATTGATCAACATCATTTATCACGTTGTCATGTGGTTTTGATAACTTTAATATCACGTAGTAAATTATATGAAATAAAAGTTACCATTTAGAAATTATGTATTTCCTCATTACGTGTCAAAAAATAATTGAGTAATGAATTTGAAAAAAAAAAAAAAAAAAACAGGAAACATCAAACTAAATCTTTATTATCATATTATTTGATTCTGTCTCGTGAAATGATGGATGCAATTTATTTATATTTTGGTGTCGGGTGATGCACCATATTTTGTCTACTCTTCTCTCTTTTTTATAAAACAGATAATTATGTATTAATAAATGTCACCAATAATATACACATTATATGTTTTGAACAGCAAGATAGACTACCGTTTTCCCTGACGAAAGTATTCATGAACGACTGCACAAGTCTGTTAGCCATGAAAAAAGAAAAAAAGCACCTTCACCCAAGTCCTAGTATCTGACGGTAAGGAATTCAGCCCAGAAGCTCGATCATCTTTGGAACAAGCCATGTGTGCTTATCATTGATATTGATTGAATCTGTGAAACAGAAAGACAGAGAGAAATGAGATGACAAAATCTAATAAGGCATCTTGTGCATCCAAGAACAAATCTGCGTATCACATACACACACAACATAATAATCATAAGATGAATACATAATAAATTAAACCACGGCTATTTTTCCACAATATATTATTTTACGTACCTTCAAACATGACACACATCTAAAATAGCAATATTTCTGCAAATTTCGAGTTCAAGGCTAAAAAGCAAATACATTTTATTGGTATCTGATAATACAATGAAAACAGATAAGAGATTTTCCTGATCATCGATGGCAATGTCATAAAATGTCTTTATGAAATAGGTCATCACAGATGGGCCCCGTTCTAGGAAACTAACATGTCTACTTAATACTGAAGAGTGAGATATTTGAACTCGTAATCTTTCCCCTAAGGAAGAATAGGAGCTGACAAGTAAGATTCTTGACTGCTAAAAGCTCTTGCAAAACAGTATTGAAACTTCTCAGCGAATCCTTTCCTTCTGTATCGGTATAGACTTATCATTTGGCTACTTACAATATAGTATACTACTATATAAGAATATCAACTCACAAGGAACAGCTACCTAGTGAAGAGATTGCAGAACAAACGATCAGTCAAATAAGGTCATTACAATGAATTGGCTTGCATGGTTGGAGGGTGTGGTCTCCACCAGCACCATGGTCTACTCAGCCACCATAGCCAACCAACTCTCTAGATTTATTTATATATATAAAGAACAAAGCTCATTGTCCCAAATTACTTAGGTAGAACGCTTTATGGCTGTCATTAAGTTTCATTGCAAAGGGAAACTACAGGTTAATGGCAATGCAAGGTACATTTGGGTGCAAGATTTATTCGCTCTACAAACTGCTAATTCTTTCCCAATCTTAAATAAGCTGTTTCGAAATGAACTAGAAACCAAAAACAAAACCAAACTGCTCGGATGAGAATAGATTCTATAGTAGATGATTTTTCGTTTTCAAGCAATCACATAAAGTTGCTTACTCAAACTGGTGGCTTTGAAGATGATACTGCTGAATGCATTTTTAACAACATTTGTTGCACACGCATGGTCAACATTTGATCAAAATGCTGATGAATTTTCTCCTCAATACGTTGGTCGATTCGCTCTCGGTTATTTTGCTCAATGATTTGCTTCATGTGATCCTCCAATCTAACCCTTTTTTCCTGCTCATCCTCTATCTTTTGTTGTAGACTATGCACCAATTGCTCTAATTCTGTTACCCTAGCCCTGGTGCGACCCTTCCCACTCTTTTTGCCACAAAGATGAGGTGACAAATGATGACCTCTTTCACTTGGACCATTGGCTTCATCCACAATTCTCCTTCCAGCGAGAAAAGGAGGTGACAAATAGTTAGGGAGTGAAGAGAAACTTGGATTATGATGTCCAACCTCAGGGATATTTGATTCCCTTGCAACACCAAAATATGGAACGCTCGTCTCCACAGGTAATTTCACATTAAAGTTTCCAGATATCTTTTGATTGTCAATAGCAATATTAACTTTAATTTTGTCATGGTTAGACCTAGAAAGAGCACAGCCATAACAAAACCAAGCACCGCCAGCAAGTACAGTCGCACTGAAGCCAACACAATAAGTATGAAAAGCTGAATCACAGATATCACAAAGTAGCCGACGGTTACTTTCATCAGCTATACCATGGCAAACGCGGCATTTAATTTCTTCATCAGGATTAAGTAGCCCAGATGTTGCATTTCCAAAGGGATGGTTAGCCTACAATGGTAACAAATATCAATTCATCTCAACATGCACGTAAAAGTAATCATAGAAATGATAAAATTGTAATACTTATAAAAAATAATTTTCTAAGTAATTATAAATGACATCATTTATGAATAGTTACATAATTTATAAACGTGTAAATGACATCATTTACGAATAGTTAGATAATTTATGAATAGTCAGATAATTAATAGCGTTTAATTATGACTTTTTTATTAATAAGAGTGAAAAATTAATCCATTCGGACATTTGTTATTTAAATATTTAATTTAATAATAAATGCATGTATCTCTTGTTCAAATAGTTATGATTCGAATCTATTTTCATCCTAATAAAATGATAATTGCTATGAGTGAGGCAATCTTAAAAAAAAAAGCTCTATGCAAATTAAACTCAAAAATAAAAACAATAATTAGCATTAATAATCAATTTCTTAAAATTAAACACGGGGTATGAGAAAATAATTAAAACGTGACCTGATTTCCTTGAGGGACGTTAACGAAGCGTTTGGAAGCAAAGACAACGTTCTTCTGTGGTCCATAGATGGTGGTAAAGGTGAGCTTGCAGATAGGGCAAAAAGACTTCACCTTGGCCCACTTTACGATGCAAACGAAGCAGAAGGTATGGTCGCAACAATCGATTGTGCCCCTGATTGCTGTTTGCCCGTCGTTTGATAAGCATACTCCGCAGAGAAAGGAATCTAACTCATCGCCGTTCGTTGATCGCCATCGTCCATGTTCTCGGAGAATGACTGGTTCAAGTTTAAGCATTGGGATTTCGAGGGTTTTGTTTGCTGAATCGCCCGCCATTTCGCGTCTGAATTCGTTGCCTTTTCCTCATGTTGGTCAGCTCACTCCTCATCTTATAGCACTTGTTGTGTCAGAAATGGAAAAAAGAAATAGTACAAAATAAGAAATGTTATTATGAGTGTTTTAATATTTAATTGGTAAAAATAATTGTAGAATAAATAAATAATAAAACGATAAAATTCTCTTTCATTAAAAATAAACTACTCATTAGTCATTACCATAATTTAGTAAATTTTATATAAAAAATACAACATAACTCTTTATTATAATTGTATGTTTTAATAAAAAAATTTTAATTTTTTTAATTATCATTCAATTTTAAAATTTTAATATTTTATTATTAAAATATTATTACAATTTTTTTCTCTATTTTCATTTTTCTTTCTTTTTATTTCTATTGTTATTCAAATTTTAAAATATTAATTCTTAATATAATTTTTTATTATAATTTATTTTATTATTTGTCCATTTTTTTCTCATAAGCCGTTGATGTTATAAGGCATCGATCTTGCGGTGGCCAATATCAAATTGGCACTCTAAAAACATCGGTGATTTCTTTGACAGTCGACAAAGAAAAACTTAGTGGTAGAAGATGACAGTAGCCGTGGAGGAGGATGGTTGCATGAAGCTTGCTTTGAGAAAGAAGGGTGAGAGGCGTGTACAGAAGAGAGAGAAGCGGAAAAGGAAAATGATTTTAAAAATTCTTTTATAATGTAGGGTTAGTAGTTTTATAAACAAGTAAAGGTATTTTTGTTTAAAATTTTAAACTGTATTTCACAAGACTCAAAATAGTAAATATCAAAGGAGATGTGATAACATACATTTTGAGATTTTAAAAAATAGTTCTTAAAATAATGAGGGAAACTCATTTCCTCCCACCAAAGTCCTTATAATATTAAAAATATAGATTACTCAGACAACAAGCAAGGCCTTGGACTTTAACCTATTGGGCTGGTCCGAAATTAATTTGTCATTCAAAAGATTAAAAAATAATCTCATTATAATTTTGACTTTATTCTCAAAAGGTGTTTTTTTTTTCATTTTTGGTAAAATAGAATTTCATTGTAAAAAGGATTATATTTCATTCATATGCTTCTCAATTGTAGTGGCAAGTTGGAAGCATCCCAATTTCCGTTTTAATATTCAAAAATGCACATGCTGTAATTGTACTCTAAGAGGTAAAAAGGCTATTGGCCATCTTGCCTGGGATTTAAAGCATGATAGCGAGGACAATGAGTGTAAGTAGAGTGGAACCTTTGTCCAACCCACAGCACTTGCTGTTTGTGACTCGGCACCGAGACCAATAGCTTCAGCCAAAAATAGGATCCAAACCACTACATTTATCAAAACAGCGACCCAAGTTTACGAGTTTATAATTTATAAATACTCGTTAACTCAAATCAAGTAAGTTGATACTGTAGTTGATCGGAAAAAGACAAATGGCTCCTACGTTTCTATCTTTTCTATCGTAACAAGCTCATTATTGTACTTTTGTATCCTCTAATTTGCTCATGTTTCTTAGTTTTGAAAATCAGGGTGCGACTCAAATTTGCGCGGCTTTAACTTGAGGCCATTTTTCATGGCCCGCAACTAAGTTGGAGCCCTGACTTTAAAAAACACACGAGGCATGGTTTAATATCATAATTTATGAGATTTTGTTTTAATTTTATATTTAATTTATTTATCTTTTTGGTTCATATTTTATATGAGATATTATACTTAGTTATGATTATAATTTTTATTTATAAATGTGACTCCGTCAAAAAAACATTTTGCTTGAGACTTTGAGTTTTATAGTGTTTTGCTCATGTACAAACGAAACAAGTTCTACTTTCAACCAAATTATTATTTGAATAAACGAAGCATGCATTTAATTACTTACCTTGTTGCCATTTTTTTGCTGATTTTAATAGCCACATAATCTCAATTTTGATATATTTTTTTAAAATATTATAAAATTCTGAATTCTGATCTTTTCAAAACATATTCTTTACAAATTTAATGTTATATAATACTTTAAAAAAATAATAATCAAAATTAAATTCATATCAACTACAAAAAGTTACTAAAGGACACATATAATAAGACGAATACAGTACTTGTCTACTCTACCCAAGTCAGATTCCAAATCCACCTAATCAGATTGACTATCAGAACCATTTTGTTTTTCTGGATACAAATCTACAATTACTATGCTAATTCTACTTTCATTTTCTGGCAATGAAAACAGTGATGAATATTATATGCCTACATTTACTTTAGTATTGTACCTACGCAAGTTTACTGTTATGACTTTTTTTATTAAAAAAATTATAAATGTGAAAAAAATAAAAATAGAAAAATATTGGATGTCGGAAAGTAAAGTATTTTATCAAACTATGACACGTGTCGTATCAATATTATATTTTAAAAAATAAAATATTAATATTTTATTTTTAAAATATAATATTTTATTAATGAGAAGGCAAAATTTGATGATCGGCCTTTTAATACAGCAAATATTAATTAAAAAATAAACCCATACGTCTCGATCCTTGGGCAGGCATATTGCAGCGTACTTTAAGCACAACAAAGTCCATTGACGTCATTAAAAGAAGAGTCTGCTGGCCTTCCGTCATTTCTCTTCAAACTTATTCAGTCTCTGTGCTGGTTAGCCAAAAGTTTTTCAGATACGTTTTCAGATTCGCATTCCTTGTTAATCCTCCAAGCAATTATATTCCTAGTTCCTACCCATGGCAATATTAGGCAGAAATGCACACGTCCTAGTATTCCCCTACCCAGCACAAGGCCACATGATTCCTCTCTTAGACCTCACCCATCACTTAGCCACCGCCTCTGATCTGACCATCACCATATTAGTCACCCCGAAGAACCTCCCCTTGTTGACCCAACTCCTCTCTTCCCACCCTCAAATCAAAACTCTGGTCCTCCCCTTCCCGCCCCACGCTTCCATTCCCTCCGACGTCGAGAACTGCAAAGACCTACCTCAAGGCTGTTCCACCGCCTTGATTCATGCCCTTGGTCAGCTCTATCACCCTTTGTTGTCATGGTTCGAATCCCACCCTTCACCTCCTTCAGCCATTGTCTCCGACATGTTCTTGGGATGGACTCAACGTTTGGCTTCCCGTCTAGGGATTAAACGAATTGTTTTTTCCCCTTCTGGCGCCACGGCATTGTCTGTTTTGTATTCCCTGTGGCTCGATCTCCCTAAGCTGGATGATCCTCAAGAACCGACGGCTGTCATTTCGTTTGATAAAATTCCGAAATGTCCAAAGTACCCTTGGTGGAAAATCTCTCCTACTTATCGCGCGTGCGTTGGGGGCGACCCCGCTGGAGAATTTATCAAAGATGGGTTTATTGCGAACATCAAAAGTTGGGGTCTAATTATTAACTCTTTTGCTGAACTAGAAGGGCCTTATTTCGACCATTTGAAGAAAGTGATGGGCTCTGATCATGTGTGGGCTGTGGGGCCCTTGCACCGTCTCCATGTTAACAACAGTTCTTCTCTTACTTGCCCCGTAAGTAGGAGTGGGCCCAGCTCGATCTCGGTGGATGGCTTGTTGACGTGGCTAGACACATGTGAGGAAGGCGAGGTGGTCTACGTTTGCTTCGGAAGTCAAGTCGTGTTGACCAATGATCAAATGGCAGCCGTTGCGTCGGCGATGGAGAATAGTGGGGTCCGTTTCATATGGTGCGTTAAGGAACCCACGGAGGGACACGTGGAGGGAAAATACGGCATGATTCCAAACGGGTTCGAAGATCGCGTGGCTAGTAAGGGACATGTAATCAGAGGGTGGGCCCCGCAAGTTGCCATACTGTGTCACCGAGCGGTGGGCACGTTCTTGACTCATTGCGGGTGGAACTCGGTCTTGGAAGCTGTGGTGGCTGGTGTGACCATGCTAACGTGGCCCTTCGGTGCTGACCAATTTGTGGACGATACTTTATTGGTTGATGAGATAAGGGTGGCTAAGAGGGCGTGTGAGGGTGCGCAAACTGTGCCAAACTCAGACGAGTTGGCACGAGTGGTGGCAGAATCAGTGAGCAATAAGAACAGCTTAGAGAGAGAAGGAGTGATACAATTGAGAAAGGCAGCAGTAGAGGCAATTAAAGAAGGTGGCAGCTCGGCTAAGGATTTGGAGGAATTGGTAAAGCATCTATGTTCAACGGAATTAGATGCAAATTCTGACATGTAAACTGTCTTTAAGCTTGAAGAAAAGAATAAAGAAATGGAAGTGTGTTTTTGGTTTTGGAACACCTTTTAAATGGCTGGCTTGTAGATGGAGCATGTAATGTAAGAATTTATGCTCCATATCTCTGCGTTATAATTAGAATATTATTATTATGATTATGCTTACCAGTTTTTCTTACAGAGGCGTATTCGTTGTTATCTTTCTTTGTTTTCTTTGATAGAAAAAAATGTGTTATTTGTTCGAAATTTACTTCATTTTCTGTTTAGCCAAATTAAAGCTTAGATTGCTGTTAGGATTGTCCTTTTGTTGCAGGGAGCATGCGAGTCGTTACTTTCTTGGAACGATGCAGCATTACTTTTATGTCCTTAGGCTGTTTTGCTTGAAAATTCAAGGGCACGTGGGTTAAGTTTCTTTGCCAAACCAAACGGACATCTACTGCAACAGCAATTATATTGTCCCAACTCCGAACTCCCATGTGCACTGTGGCAGGCAGCAGCTTAAGGTCCTTTCACTCATTCGGAACTCAACAGCCTCCTTCTGTTGGGTTTTTGTTTTAACAGAGCCAAAATGTATATAAGAGGTTAAAAAAGGAGATTCAAATTTGTGTGTTTTTAAAATGTGAAAATGCGTATGTGCTATTCAACTAAATTTACATGCGCTATCATAGGTAAGAGTTCAAAGTAAGCCTTGTTTTGGATAACCTTTTCACTAAGTTGTTCTTTTAGAATTTTTATTTAATAAATGATCATTTCTCTTAATCTTTATTTACTTATTGAATTGAATATGAAATATATCAAAGTTGGCTTTCAATCGGTCAGGACACTTATACTTTCCCTCTATAATGCACATTGCTAGTTATGGTATTATTAGTATGTGTGATTTATAATTCCACAAGTGTACAAATAACACAAATATTCATGTGTCGATAGTATATATAAGGCATATTATTACTTAAAAAAATTCTTATATTGTTAAATAATTTTAAATAACTTTTTATTTTTTAAATTATATTCGATTAAATTTTTATATTTTTATTTTGATTTAAATAAGTTATTTTAACAAATAGTTAATTAATTATTATTAACAAAAATATCACTTGTCATTTTATACCATATGATGTTGGCATAACATGCTAAACTATCATAGTCATTTTATGTCACATGGTCACAGACATTTCGCCTTCCCGTTAGCGTTACATGATATAAAAATAACAAATAATATTTTAATTAATTATAGTTAATAAACTATTAATCATAAAAGTTTATTTAATCTAGAATAAAAGTTGTTAGCTCCATATATAGTTTTCAAATTGATTCCATATTTTGAAATGACAAACAAAAATTATCAAATTTTTATCTAAGTCTTGGAATATCAAGTCTAGACATTCCCTAATACTTTCAAATGAGTTTAAGAACAAAACAATGAAACAGGATGAAAAATAAAATGATTCAAAAGAATGGAGTCAAAAAAACCCTTTTTAATTTAAAATGAAATCAAGGAAACCTTGTTCAAAATAATGGAACCAGGGAAAGCCCTATTCAGTTTTACAATAAAATATAAAAGGGCAATTTATAAAGATAGTCTATCTTAAACCTACTTATAACGCAAGTAATTAAATAAAGAAGCATTTTAATTTTAGATTTTCTTAGAGTGCAAGAAAAATAAATATCTTATAAGCTAGACTTTTGTGTAAGCAAAACAATCAACAAGTAAGGAAAACTTAAATATGAAAAGTATTCTAATTGTCTTCGAATACTTTACTTTGTTGCTACTCTTCTTAGTAGCTATTGGATCCCTTCATGCAGGTTATCCTGTGCATGTTTATCTGTGTGAATGTGTGCATATGGCTTTCTTGCATGTGTGGCCCATAGCTTAAGTTAATACTCCTTTAAAGGACTTTGAAAAATGCATTCTAGTCTAAATCCATCAATACATGTTCTTCATGTATCGATACATTTGGACAAGTATTGATAAAAATTGAAATTTATCGATACATATTCTTAAGAAAGTCAAAATTTGTAAAGTCAAACTCAATCTATCAATAAATTCTCAAATGTATCGATAGAAATGCAACAGAATACTTACAGCCTCAAAAAAATCGATATATTTTCAACAGAATACTTACTGCCTCAAAAATATTTATATATTAGTAAATGTATTGATATATTTCCAACTTAATGTTCAAGTCCTTGTAGCGAAATTAAAAAGTATTGATACATGCCAGAATGTATCGATATATTATAGTGGGAATTCAAACATAAAAGAGGCAATATATCAATACATTCACACATGTATTGATGCAATATAACTGTTAGAGCTTAGAATGAAAAGAAAAACGACTATTTTCACATTTAATGCACTTCTAACTACTTTTGAAACTTCACCAACTATAAATACAAGCTTGCATAGTATTTATAAAGGTTAGAAGACTTTGAAATACAACTTTAAGAGAATAATTCATCTTAAATCATTTAATACTTATTGTACTTCTTTTATTGCATTTAAGTCTTCTATTCTATTATTTAGAGAGCTTTTATTGTTTATCTCCATTCTCACCAAATATTGTACTTAACTTACTATTTAGCCTCTAAAAAGCATCCTAGCTGCACTTTAATCTCTTATTATATTCACTTGAGTAGTTATACTTTAACTAATTAGAAAAGTAAAAATTAAGTGGTTATATCTTAACCAAGATAGAAGGTAGAGTGATTGTACTTTAACCATACAAAGGTATTGTTTTGAAATGTTACACTTGATCTACAAAAAGTATTATATTGAATTCTATTTTAATGATAGATTTAAATTCCTCCGTGAATCTAATGGAGAGAACATAAACAAGGAAACTGAACTTCTATAAAAATTGTTGTGTTAATCCTTCTTCCTTCCTTCGTTACTCTTCCAATTTTATTTTTATTTCCAAATTTACTTATTTTACAAGAATCCAATCGTCTTGCTCATTTTCAAATTGGAAATGTGGCTTAAGAAAACTTTATTTTTTCAAAATTGAAAAAGAATTTTTAAAATTTTAAAAACATTTCAATTCACTCCTCTTAGAATTATTCATATTGAACTTATTACACTAATAAAAGTTCATGAGTTTGATTAAAGGTAATAAAATAATAAAAACTTATTTAAATCCTCTTCACTAGTTCAAGAGTTATTTTAAAAGAAATAAAAATAATATATTTATGTCAAAATAATGCATGAGAATGAAATTGTAATAATATCATTTAATAAAATTGAAAAACTGCCCCTAAAAAGATTTTTGATAAGCCTCTTATCAATGACATATTGAAAAGTCATACTCACAAGGAAAAGGTTATACCAATATAAAAAAGTATTAGAATATTGATATAACTTGATTAAACATAAAGCACAATAATGTATGAATAAAATTATATTTTATTATTGTATAAATTTTTTTATCAAGTTAATCTGTAATTCACTAATACATTCTATTATAATTGAATTATACCTACTTTTGAGATTTCTAATTCCAGCATGAGTACATGATTATCTCCTCAATTTTATTTTTATTTTAATAGAAGAGAGTTAAAGACTACTCCAACAACCAAACACCCCCCATTTCGACCACTGTGCCAACGAAACCAAAGTTCCGAGTAAAAAAAGAGAAAAGACTGGAAAGAAATAGAAATGGCGTTGGTTCGCAAAGGTTTAGTATCCGTGGCTAAAAGAGGTTTAAGCCCTCAAATTACGCTAATCCCTTTCAAATCTCAACGTTTGTTCTGCAACGAGCCATCGTCTTCCAATCCTCTTCTCAAGAAACTGCTTCAGGTGCCCAGCTCATTAATCAAGACTACGCTTGATTCTGATGATCGTTTCGCCCTACGAAATTCGGCATTTCCCTGGGATGCCCTTGTCGCCGGTCTCCCATCTTTGTCATCTGAGAAGGCTCAGCTGGTAAAAGCCGAAAATTGTCTTTTAAGTTCTTTCTAATATTACTGAAATTTGCAATGCCTTGTCTGGCTGCTAAGACTTTTGGGCTTTAATGGAAGAACGTAAATTATTGAAGATTTGCAGTTTTCATTTATGTTTAGAAGTTTGCTCTCGCTAACCATATGTATCCGGGTTTGATTTTATTTATTTCCCTTGGAATTAAAATTTTAGAAATGTAAGGTTTTGAATTCAAAGGAATGGATTTGATTGCTCTATTTTTCATCTTATGCCACTGTTACCATTAGCCAGCAGTTTACATTCGACTGCAAATGTAATGCTAAAAACAGTAAATAGTATGGTAATAAATCTTAAATGCTATGCATGTTGCCTCTTGCTTTTCCCATTGAACTGATTTTTTACGGGAAAAAAACAATATAATGTACCTTTGCTTGTATTTTAATTATTTTCTTTATTTCGTGAGCATTTTTTTTGGACATTTTTCCTGTTACAGCAATTTTACAATAGCAATGCCAAACATTTGAAATGCTGAACCGTAGTTTTTTGTGTTGCAGTTTTTGACTTCAATTCAAACCATACTTTTTTCATTTGCTATGATTTAACTTAGCTTACTATTTGATTGGTCAGGTTTTGGAATGGAAATTAGAGAAAATGTTGAAGGAAAATGAGAGAGATTATGATCAATACTTGAATTTGATGTCTCTCTGTGCAAAGACTCGAAATGTTCCACTTGCAATGCATGTGTTCACTTCAATGGAGGCTCATGGGATTAAACCAACGGCTTCTGTTTTCAATTCCCTTCTACATGCTTGCTTGTGTTTGAATGATGCGATAACAGCATTCAGCTTATTTGAGATAATGGAGAGGTCAGAGGGCTATAAACCAGATTCTGAGACTTATGAGACTTTCATAATTGGCTTTTCAAGTTTGGGAAATGCTGTTGCCATGAAAAGTTGGTATTCAGCAAAAAAAGCTGCAGGTTATTGTGCTACTTTACAAACATATGAATCTCTCATTTCTGGTTGTATCAAATCTGGCGACTTTGATGGTGCCGAAAAATTCTATGAAGAAATAAGGTCGATAGGAATAATGCCTAATGAGCACATATTGGAGAATTTGCTGGAAGGGTTTTGTAGACAGAGAAGGTTTAGGCAAGCTAAAGAGTTATTGAAATCGTTTCTGGATGTTGGGCGGGAAATTAGTGTGAAGATGGCTAAGAAGATTGTGTGTTTGTATTCTGAATACGGGAAGGTAGAAGAAATGGAGGAACTACTTTCAACTGTAGTGGAGTCAGGTCAAGTTGTTGAAGTTATGTTGCAGGTGCACTCTGGAATTATAAGGATGTATGCCACGTTAAATAGATTGGATGATGCAGAATACTCAGTGGGCAGGATGTTGAAACAAGGGTTGGCATTTAGATGCGCTAATGATGTTGAGAAGGTCATCTGCTGTTACTTCAGGAAAGAAGCTTATGATAGGCTAGATATATTTTTGGAACATATTAAGGGTTCTCATAAGCTTTCAAAATCAACTTATGATTTGCTGATTGCTGGATATCGAAGAGCTGGGCTTTCTCAGAGATTAGATTCGGTGATAAAGGACATGGAATTGTCTGGGGTTTTATAGCATCTTAGTTGGAAAGACAGGTTCTTTTGCAAACAGAGTGAAGCCAACAGTCTGCCTTTGGCTTTGACTGTGGCATTTTTGCTCATTTAAGTAGTGATTAAGGATATGCTTCCTGCACAATAATGCCGCAAGTTGCTAGCAGGTTTTCTGGAACCAATCAAATAAAACTGAGCTGATGTTTTCTGGATTGGGACTATTATATGGTGGCTGCTCAATTAATTGCTTGCACCATACATGCAATAGAGCATTGTTTGAAGTTAAATTAAGTCAAAACAGTAATGGGCTTAATAGAGATTAGTGAGTGTGTGATTTGCCAAAGGCAGAGGAAAATATGTTAGAAAATTGGAGACATTTTCTCTTTGGTTGACATCAAACTTTAGGTGCTCATACTGAAATTCTTTGGGGAGATGATCATCCTTTGCTTGAACCAAATCTATGCTTTAGAATAATATATCATCATTGCATTGGACATGTTTCCGTGCATGAGGTTGGATGCATCTGTTTTTAAAGGATGGCCTATACTGACCTTGGAGATGAAGTTGGGCAGTATAAGATAATTACTAGGAGTTAATTGACGAAAGAATTTCAAGATGCCAGGGTAAGCTACGCTGCTCCGGATCCCTCTGCCTCTGCCTCAGCCTCAGCCTCAGCCAAAGTTTTTGAGCCAGGAGATTACAAAAAATGTGCCTATTGTGCGGCTTTTTTAAGAAAACTAGTCTTGATGGATAATAATAGAATGATGATTGATGCTGTGTCGTTATAATTGTTCAGAAAGTAAGTGGTTTTCCTGCTTTTACGATTAAAAAAAGCATTGATCTGTCATTTTCTTCGTTCTGAAATCTCATCACGTGTCATGATTATCATGGGAAGGTTTATTCATTGCTACTTCTAATGCTGGAATGGCGTTTGCATAATCTCTTCTTTTTTACGTAAATTTGTCGTTATGGATTTTAAAATTATTGCAGAGCGTGCTTACATGAGTTGTTCATTATGATAGGAGTAGCATGATTTAATCAATTTTGAATCGTGTTAACTTGATGTTAATATGTTGTGAATTTATATTTGATATATTATCGGTGTGTACTGTTACTGAATTCAATATTATCAAGTTAGAATTTTTTAAAGTAAATAACTATTATTTTGAAAATATTTTATATAATTAAATGATAATATATATGAAAAGGTAAATTAATTTTGTCTTTCTTGTTGATTCTGTTGGAGTGTTAGAGTTGACTTGAATAACACTAAATATTTTCTGTTCAGCTTTTTAGAGTTTGAAGAGCACTTGATCAATTAGATAAAGGGGAGGATGAGAATTTTTTAGAATTACTAAACATCAAGTAAACAAGGGTAAATAAAAGTGGACAATACAATAATATTTATAGTGGTTCGAATTTCTTAATTTATATTTATTACTTTGATATCTTAAAAAAAATTATCTTTTCAAAATAATTTTTGTTTAATAATTAATATAAATAAAAAATAATAAGATAACTCTACAAGCTCTATTCAATTTTAATTTAGTTTTTAATTTCTCTCTATCTCTTTCTCTCTTTCTTTGCTCGTTCTTTCTCTTTTGTCTTTTTATTGTTATTTTTACTTTACTGTCTTTTTTATAACTCAATATTGAAATACATTTCATTTCTCAAAAGAGATTTATGAGCTTAGACAAGGAAGAAAGATGATTACTCACCATCATTATGTGAAATTAAAAAGATTTAATTTTTTGTATTTTTTTATATTATTTAATTATTTATATATTTAATCATTACGTAAAATTTTATATATTGTATTTAACTTTTTATATTTTAAGTATTATAATTTTATATTTAGTATTTTAAGTTTAAATAAAAATAAAATAAAAATATTAAATATTGACTATATTAATTTTTTTTTTCAAGTTTGATTAAAGTATGAATAAGTTGAAAACAAATAATAAATTCTGTTAAAGAAATTGTCTAAATGATTCTCTTACATTTAAGTCACTAAATCTCAATGTTTCAACTTATCAGCAAGAGTAATGTAAATCAAAACGTTTAATATTCAATTTTTAAAAAATTATTGGTTAAGTTTAATATATTAATTTTATAAATTTTTAACTTTTATATTTCTTTGTTTTTGACCCCTAATAAAAATTGACTAAATCCATGAGTAGGGGATTCTGCTGCTGAGGAATGGCTGCTCGGGATGATGAATGTGTATGGTGGTGCGAAGGATGGTGCTGCCGGTGTCATGGATCCGAGGTTCTGTAAATGAAGGTATGCCTTTTATGATGATTTATGGTCGGTTGATGGCTTTAACAATAGGTGACCTTCACCCACACTAGTAGACAAGCCAACCATATAGCTGAGGGGCTTGCCAAAGTTGGGGTCATCAGGCACGGGTATTTCTCATCTCTCTTTTAATGCTTGTCAATTTTTCTATGTTTTTGGATCATCTTGCGGATGCTTTTTCGCCCTTTCCAATCACTGGTTCATGGATCCTTTCTGGCTGGCTTTAGGTTTTGCTAGGGAAATTATGATTTCTCATTCTATGTTTTTGGCTTCTTCTGTTGTCATTGATTGTTGGATGTCGGTATTGTATTGGTTGTCCGTCCCCTGGCCAGTGTTTTACTATGATATTTGTTTGCGTTGAAAGTGCAGAATACTGCAGCCCAAGTGTTCCTAACGATCGGTGTTCCCTCTCTTAGTGCTCCCTTTTCTTGGAAAGTTAGGAGCATCGGTCGGTGCCTTTTTAAAAAAAATATATATATAATAATAATTTTTTAAGTTAATAAAAAATAATATTGTAATTTTTTTATTATTTTTGTTAATGATGTTTACATTTTTTAAATAGAGTGTATTTAAAAAATTACTAAATTTATTTAAAATTTCTATTAAACTTAAAAGTGTGTGAGTATTTTTTTTTTTAAAAAAAAAAACAACTGTTGTTATGTAAACTAAGAACAAGGATGAACAAAATATAAAAGCAGTTCAAGAAGGATTTAAAAAACGTGCTCCTTGCGATTGATGATTAATTGCAAAGAGTTTTTATACATATTACAACTAACCAATACTTGTTCTTTTGCATGATACAAGTGTTTAAAGTTAACCAAGATCATAAACATGCACGGCAACTCCGATCCTAATAGTGGTAGTGTGATGAGCTGTGAATTTGCTAAACAACAAAACAAGCTGAAAACTTGACCACGTGGTTGGTATGTCAGAAAACAGTATGACTGTTTTTTAAAAAGAGAAAAAAAATCAAAAGCTGCTTGCCGCTCTTAGTATAGAGATGTCTAGAAGATTAAAGCCAATTATTGTACAAAAGAAAAAAGTACAGTCCAAAGGAAAATACAAGTTTCTTCAGAGAACATTGCAACAAAATGAAGACAAATATGGAATAACACGTAACGCGACCTGGACATTATTACAAGACTATTAAAACTCGCCAGAAGTTTCTTCCATTGAATATGATGTTAGGGCAACGCATTGTCATGCGCAAAGTATACAAAGAACTAATTTTTCCTGATGTAAATAAAAAGATAATCTAGCTTGTAGTCTTAAGTTGGGAGTAAATGAACCTTTTTGAAAATTGTTTTACTTTTGTTAAGCTCAATCAACTATTATCAAATATAGCTGCAAGCCCCACCTTATATAGATAAAGTAAGTTTTGATATCATAGAAATTTTGAAAGAACAATATAATGCAAAAGTTTTGAGGATAGGACATACAGGATCCAAATATGTGACACTCAAAACAAGTCAGGACTCCTAGCTACCATAACCAACAGTGCCAGGTTGTTACGTTTGAGAAAGAAAGGGGTGGCAATGAAAGGGGCTGTAAGACTTACTGTCCAGCTCACAACAGCTGCCTCTCTCCAAAATCCTTGTGCATGTTGTTCAAATCACTTACGGTGATGATGGGTATCCTCTGCTGGATGGGAGAACAAGATGATTCTCAATTCTCAACCATATAACTCTGGTTAGCACATACTAGATTTGGACATTTTCGTTTGATGTTACCTCTTCTACCTTGAGAAATCCATTTTTTCCCATTTCTTCCATTGGCGTATTTACATGTATAATATTTATCAACTTTCTTAGTTTGAAGAGTTGAAGAAAAACAGATACAAGGGATGAACCTGTTTGTTTCTGTTTTGCCCCTTGGGTGATTTTTGTGGCAAAGGTAAAGAAATGCCATGAGAAGGGAGGAAAAAGATTAGACAATAACGGGTTTTTAGGGAGAGAGAAAAGAAGAAGAAGAAGAAGAAAAAAAAGTGCATTTTAGTGTTTTTATGACCCCCGTGACATGTTTTAGTGTGATGGATGTTTTACATTTTACAAAATTTATTAACGGTGTTAAGAGTTAGACGTTCATTTTCAATATTAATAAATTTACATAAAATTATGCACAAAACAAAACTTTATCCTATATAAAAACTATATATCGTTACTGTATTAAATATATTACAGAAATTGGATCATTGTAATTACGCTTCTTTTCTAGTAAAGGGTGACTTTCGGCAATAATATTTCATGCATAAATAAGTCATATACTTTTGTCGTTATAATTATACTACATCGATTTCCTACTTCGTTTTCAGCTCATTCATCGCTTTAACAAACCCATCCAAATCTTTGTCTGAGCTTCCTCCCTGAACCGCACCTAAGGCCGCTTCGCTCAGCCGCTTCGCTCGAACCCTCTGGTTTGGTCCCATCCAGAGACTCAACCAACACTCGAGCCAAGTTGCTCGACTCGGGAATATTCTGAGTCGACTCACCCACTCGGATCCCAACCCCGAATTGATCAACCAACAACTTAGCATTGGTAAATTGGTCGGCACCCATTGGCCATGTCAGCATAACCACCCCCGCCGCGATCCCTTCCAGCGTGGAATTCCAACCACAGTGAGTCAAAAACGAGCCGACGGCTTGATGCCTGAGAATCGCCACTTGCGGAGCCCAGCCTTTAATTAAAAAGCCCCTCCCCGCTACTCTGTCCTCAAATCCCTCCGGAATCAGGCCCCGATCGCTTGACACCTGACCGTCACTTGGTTCCCTCAAGCACCAAACAAAGTTGACCCCGCTTTTCTCGAGCCCCGCCGCCAATGCATCCATTTGCATATCGTGGTCAACCACATGAACGCTCCCAAAGCACACGTAGACCACCGAATGGTCCTGGTGTACATCCAGCCATGCCAGCAACTCTTGACATGGTACCGAACTAGACCCACCGCGATTAGTTGGGTCCGTGGCATCAACATCACCTTGGGCTGGCATCATTACGGGCCCAACCACCCAAACCCGATCATGGGCCATCTCTTTCTTGATATGGTCAATGTATATGCTCTCCAAGTCAGCGAACGTGTTGAACACCACTCCCCAACTCTCAAGATTAGCACGCCAGTTTTCTCTATAAAATTCCTTGTCTGGGTCCCCATCTTTGCCGTATCTGTAAACATAGAAGACTTGATAACAAGGGTATTTGGAGAATTAGGGATTCCGCGCAGCGACACCGTCTGATTAACGTCATCCGGATCATCGATCCTTGCGGTTCGCGGCACATAAAGATGTTCAAGGAGTAGCAAAAGGAACTGGAGGGTGAGAAGACGACACGTGGAACGCCTAACTCAGAAGCGAGAGTCTGAGTCCAGCCGAGGAAGAAATCGGAGAAAATAGCAACAGGGGGGACGCTTGGTACTGAAACCACTGGAGCAGCAGAGGATAGTGAAGCTCACGCAAGCGGCGCATTCTAGAGAGAAGGCCGGGTTTCGTTGAAGGCTCGGGGGTGGGGAGAACCAGCGGTTGAAGAGAAGATGAAACATGGCCGGAGAGGAGTGGGTTGAGGGATGGAGGTTGTTGGGGTGACCAATACGGTGATGGTTAGACCGCGGGTTAGCAACCGGTCAGTAAGGTCAAGAAAGGGATGATATGGCCCGAGGTTGGAAACGGGTAGAGCAGGATATGTGTACCGGTGTTGGGCATGGCTCGATAGTGGAGACGAATTTGATGGGCTGGCCTGAGTTTATTGAGTAGGTAAGCCGTAAGGCTTTCTTTTATAGCGAGTTACGAACAACGCCATGGTTAGAGCTGTCAACATGAGCCGACTCGATCCAGTCCGGCCTAGCTCTTGTAAGTTAAAAAAATATAAGTTTGATCGGATCAGTTTATTTTTTATATGGGTCATCAAAATTTTAACCCAACTCACTCTTTGTTAGCGCATGGATTGAGTTGAGTCAACTCATTTTTATTTTTATTTTTTAAAAATTAATTTTTATAATTCTATTTGATAAATTTTTTATTAATAAAATTGTTCTATGATTTAATTTATAAATTGAATAATAAAAATATGTTACAAATAAATAAATTACATTAAATATAAAAAAATAAATAAATTACATAATAAAATTTAAATCTTTAATACAAACTACTATCTCATAAACATAAGTATATAACCAAATAATAAAATTTCAAGACTCATTTATATCCTCTTCAATCTTCATTCTCAAGTAAAATATTTAAATCTTGTTTAGACAGCAATAATGTCTCAAGGTCTGAATTATTATCAATTTATCATCTAATATTCATTACCATAAAAAAAAAAGATAATAAGTTTTAATCTAAATTAAAATTTTTAATTTGATAAGTGAAGATTAAAGACATTGAAATATATAAAATAAACAATACTATTCGTAACTAAATTATTAATTTTTCATAATTAAATATATAAAATTATTAAATTAATTAAAATTATTTTTTTAACTCATAGGGTTGACCCTGTCTCAACCCACATCACTCCATTGATTTGATGGGTTGACTCATTTAAACCCGGTTCAAATATGAGTTAAATTTTTTTAACTCAATTCATTTCATATTTAATAAAAAATAGACCGATTTGATGAATTCGACCATTTTGACAGGTGTAGCCATGGTCATTATTACCATCTTTGAAGTAAGGTATGGTACGTTCAGTAGTACCATCTTTTATTGTTGCAGCATTGCATGCAATGGTGGTGAATGGTGACACCTAAGCAAGCAAAGTCTTTTTGCATTTACATTTCGTGGCATGGCATATCCTACAAAGTACATTTTTGTTTTGTGGTTAGAAAATATTAATGCGCAAAATTAATGTGTATCTTTAAAGATTCTGTGAGAAGATTGCGAACCTGAAAAAGCTTGTGCTTGACAATGAAATCTCATCTTTTAATTATTAACAGTGTCTCTTTGATTCTAGCGTATTTGGGGTTATTTTGAAGATTAAATAGACTTTCGAACATGGAACGATTAATATATAGCACTAAACTACTAACAAAAAGAGAGTATGCAGTTATTTCGTGTACCCAGAACTAGATTTTTGAGTTTTAACTAGGAGTGAGCAAAAGTCGGTTCGATCAGTTTTCGGTTTGGTTTTTGGCAAAATCAATAAAAAATTTCAAAGTTCTAACCAACCGAACCGCATAGAACGTAAAATCGATTTCGGTCGATTTTTAAGAGCTTCTATTCGGTCGATTTTTTAGGGTGAGTGGACTTCAATTTGGTGGCTGTTGGTTTCGGTAGGAGTATGAGAGGGAGTCAAGGAGAGGCGGAAGGGGGGTAGGAAAATTAAGTGGGGGGAAAGGGAAACAATTGCAGGGGTATAGAGGATAAGGGTTACTTGGGATTAATGAAGGACACTTTTATCTTTCTGCTCTCTTAAAAACAATAACCGTCAATTATTCGGTCGATTCAAGGGGAAAAAGTTTCCACCGACGATCGATAACAACAGTTGGTTATAATAATCAACGATTGTGATCGGTTGCCTGGTTGCAACCGACTGCTACACAGTCTTAATTTTAGGTTAACATGAAGCTCGTAAAACTATCTAACTAACATTGTTTTTCAAGAACACCTGCCAAAGTTGGATCGGGGTAGTAGACCTTTTGTGTTCGTTAAAGTTGTAATAGCTAGCTAGGGTGGGGACCTTGTTCATTTCATCGACTCGGTAGATTTTGTGGACGTGATGTTGCTTGAGAGGTATTCAATGCATGTACCTATCCAGACGGGAACCAACAATATGATTATGGCTCAGATGACCCCATGTTTTACATCATCAGGCCGTTTCTCACCCTTTTGTCCACAGCGGTCGGTGGTTAATTGATGCTCCTGTTTGTACATGAGGGCTTGTTTGATCTCATTCATGGCAAATGCAACACAGTTAGAAACTCATTTAGTCATGTGGCTCCCCTCTTCTACAATTCGCTCCTCCCTGGGCTAGAATGGAATTTGAGGAACTACATATATCTCCTTGACTTATTTTTCTTTTCATTCAGGCCCTCTGTTAAGGACTCATCTTCTCGAATCAATTTTGATAAAATAAAACCTGAGCATTAAATTGTGTTAGTATTTTTAAAAGGGATACTGAAGACGCATCTTTCCAAAAGCATAATAGTAACAAAGAGCCGTAAGCTTCGGTGACAAGACTTTACTGGTTCTGATGTTGAATTCGACGGGATCTAGGAAAGAATAAACTTTTGTCAAACACTGGAGTTGAGTAGGTAGAATAGAATAGACTTTGTGATTTGGATTCCACCACTAATTATTATCCATCGCTCTGCTGCGTGTTAACATTTCTCCAAACTGATAGCATTTTAGCAACGCTACCTAGATAGCAAAACCCATCTTACCTCTCACAAAAGCTTTCATGGAAGGGTTATGTAACGGTGTCAACTGTTGGTGATTGACTTGAATTATGTAAGTTTTAACAACAATAATACTCATAACATCAAAATGTAACACAGGTTCTTATAATATTTGTATCGACCTAAATCTTAGTAGTTTTAATGATCCAAAACTTTTGGGATATATCGTGGTTTGCAAAATGTTAAGATTAAGTTGTAAATGTAGGACATGGCATTATAAATCAACTCTTCTAGATACGTGGACTACTTGTGTGTCCAACAGATAGAGCCAGGAAGTGGCAGTTCTTTTTTGAATGACCTCTTTAATGAGAAATTTTTGGTGTAAACGATTAATATCGATCTCCTCAAGTTGTCCCATGAACTTGACGTCCATTTCAATTAAAAGCGCCAGTAGCATTAGAGAATCAGTGTTTGGAAGACCCTTGGAGGATTATTTCTATTGCAGCAGCGAGTCTTATAGCTAAGATTATTTCCGTTACAGCAGCAGCTAGTCTTATAGCTAAGATTATTTCCGTTACAGCAGCAGCTAGTCTAATTGCTTTTCATATATTCTGGGGCAGACAGCATATATGGTACAGTGTTTTAGCGTTTTCCTAGCTCTTATTAATGCAGCACATGCTGGAACCGTTTCTGGGGAGATATTACCATGTCAATGCATATGTTCATACTTCATTATCTCATTCTCTGAAATTTCTACTCTGCTTCTGCTTTTCTATCTACATTTCTCTCTATAAATAAATGAAGGGAAGACTATGCTGTTGAACTGCTTCAAATTGATGAGTTCAATCTCTGTGTTTCACTTAAATATAATCTAATCCGTCCTGTACCCCCAGAAAGAAATAATTCTAATCTGCCTTATGGCCCTCCTGACCATAACGAGCTCACTTAAAAATGTATTAACTAAAGACTGCGTAATCGGAACAATAGTTTCTCATTGTGAATTGTGGCTACTTCTCATGTCAATTCAAATTTGGCCTATCTTAAGTCCTTTGGCAAGATTTGGCTTATCATCGAGATCATCATGTTGCCTGGCTTTCTCAGAAACCATAACCGGATATGAAAACGAGAAAACTTCCATCATCTAATACCTTAGAAAACAAGCATGCTAAATCACACTATGTGGTTTTCTGAGCTCACACAACAGCCTCACAGGGCAAAAAGACGATAGCACTGCACTAATCAATATGATCCCTAAAAATTGCCTCATTTATAAAGTATAAATGAGCAAAGAAGGGCAAAACGAAGAAGAAAATAAGGCTGGTAGGAGTTGTAACTGTGTAGGATTAAAATTTTGAGACAATCTTACGGAATTGCTTGTTTTTGATCCAGAGGCTCATAATTGTGGACAGGGGGCCTCGTAGGTAGTCTCCGGTAGTCTTCGTTCATAAAATTCAATAAATCTTTGCCAGCTTCAAGAAGCTTTTTGGATTGAAGTTTTTCAAGGGAATTATCAGAATCTCGGGGAACTAGTTTTGGGGAACTCGAGAAACATTCCGAGCTGCCCTTGTCAGAAACAGGCTTGGAATATCGGAAGCAGAGCTGGTTTCTACTTGGGAGTTTAACCGAATGCTTCCTAGAAGCTTCTGGGCTTGCAGAGCTTAGGAAGTTTGCCTTCAACATGTTTCTGTCATCCTAGGTAATCATTAAAAATGTTATTCAAAAAGGAACAAGAAAAGAAGTAGCAAATTTATCAATTGCCTGCGAGCTAAGAGATCTGGAACCTGATAATTGAACTTCTCATGTGAGCTCCCAATCTGGTTGTTTAAAGCATTGGTAACCTTTCCTGCATCAAAACGTTGAAAAATTCAAATTGAACCAACAAACAAACCCTTTATTCCAGATTGAGCAGTCTCAAATGAACTAAACAGTTAACGCAATTGCACACCCTCACTCTGGCGTGCCATACACACAATGGAGAAAGAATAAACATTTGTTGCACCACGAAATGTGAAATTCTTTTAGACATTCAATTACTATCGCATGCATACAAGTATGATATTTTCCGCACCTGTATTCACTAGAATTCCCTATATAAAAAAGAAAGAAAGAAAATATTCCGGAAGCAAAATTGGGAGGTTAACAAAAAGAGAGCTCTATCCTAAAGAATCTCACTTCATTTCCTCAGTTATTCTTAGGCGGATGGGATTTTGGGACATGATAATCAGCGCTAAAAGCTGTAAAACCAGCCTTTTTGGCCTTCCCATGGCGATGAGGATTTCTATTTCTCACTTTACAATTTACGTTCAAAATTCCTTTCCCTCTATGGCTACTTTTTCCCACAGATTGATCTGCACCTGAAATTTTTGCACTCTCTTCTCCTTCCGAACCTTCTACTGTCACTGTCTTTTTATCCAAACCCCATTTTAACATCATTTTCCTTCCTTCAAGCCTAGAATTCCCTACTTCTGCCGCCGCAGGCATAGCATCATAAACTTCCTGGCAAGAAGTTCATTTTAAGGATATTAAAAACTTTGAGTTCCCTGTATAAATATAGTAGGAATGAAAAGAATACCATTCTGACAATTATTCAATAAGTAATAACTTTACCTTTCCTAATTTGGCTGGGTTTTTTCTTGCTGGTTCAATAGCACTTCCATCTGCAGCCAATATTCTCTTCAGAACTGCAAGAAGATCAAGAAATTAACATTCAACTTCCCTGGTTAAAAGGGGAAAAACAAACAAAAAATAAAAGCTTGAGAAGAAGGTATATGCTTATATACCTTGGCTATCTGCAGCTGACTCTCCTGTAAGAACCAAAATGAACACAAGTACAAAGCCAAAAAACCTTGTGGACACCATTTTTATTTTTCTTTCTTTAGGAATGTTTGTGTCCAAGAACGAAAGGGAGGACCCATTTGAAAGGGTAGATGATCTTTATAAAGATTCAAACCCCAGGTCAAAGCTAGAGTTCCAACACTCACTTTTTCTTTGATAAAATCTAGTAATATTCAATTCCATGCATTTACTTGGAGATGGTGATAGTTTAGAATATTGTGGGTGTGCTCCGACCACGTTAAAAAAGAAAAGGTCTTTTACGGTCAAATAACCGGTGCTAAAGGCCTTCATGTAGTTTAAGAGACCTTGAGTCTTGCTTCTTCTAATTTTCGGTTTTAAATTGAATTAATTAATAAACCATGGGTTTGGGATTTCAAGGCATAATTTTTATTTTGATTTCTTTGCTACTCAATAGCACTAACTTTTCTATTAGTAGAAAAAGAAACAATTTGTTGTTATCAATTGATGATTATTTAATCATTACAAAATGGCGTAGCTATCGAACCATTGCGTTATGGGCTAAAATTTCTAAGTGGCTATTACCATTTTATAATGGTTTATGATTTATGTGTTGATCGGTTGAATACCGTTTTATCGAATAATGGTGCCACGCAGCAATTACAAAGTTTGGCAGAGAAACCAATAAATTATTCATTAAATTGCATAGATTTAAATGATACATATATCTATACTTTCATGCTGTAATATATGATTAGTGACATATCATATGAGGGTTTTCTTGATCATGGCATTCAATAGTCATGATCCTATAATTGGACATGAATTACTTGCTAACCTTGGTTATAGATCATTGTATAGCCCTGTAGGCATGGAAAATTTGTTAATTTGTAGATCCTTTCTGAAAGAGAAGTAATAGTACATGTGCTCTTGTCATAAAATTAGTTTGTCTATATTTGCTTTGTGATTTTTTGCACTAATACTTGCATTTATGAATAAGAAGAATGCATGACTCGTTTTCTGTGATTTATATATTAATGTTATAATGTTTATTTCCCATCGATTAATTAGATACTTTGTTATGTAAGAAATAAACATTATTTAAGATAACTTCAAATTAATTGAAGGGATCGAGTTATATGATTCCTAGTAATTTGTTAAAATGCTTTTTGTTTATTTGATGGAATGTTTCATATATTTCATGATTTGACATAAGTTTTATAGTTAGCTTCATAAGGTTATACATGGAATTATGATAATTCCTAAAGGCATGAACCATATGGCGGTGATGACTATAGTGTCAATGATTAAATAAATTTATAAGTAATTTATCTATCACTTGAGTTCGCATGAAAGTCTCAAAAGGAGACTATATAAAAGTTTTGATATTTTTTTTGAAAAAAGAAATATCGAGGTATTAAATGTTTGCTAGTAATCTTTCAATAGGGCTGAGTTAAAGAGTTCTTAGTGTTTTATATATATATATATATATATACATGTATATATACACACCAAATAATTAATATGGATGATGAATATGATAAGTGAAATAAAAGGGAATTCTTTAATAAAAGAATTGATAGCTTTTAAATGAAAAATGATGTTCACGCAGTCAAAGTCGAATTTCTTCTTTCTTTTTGTTTTTTACTGACAATTTTCTAATAGGGGGAAACTCAAAGTGTGAAACGTACAGGTGGTGTTCAGGCTTTTGAACGAAAGCTGAAAATGTTGAAAACGGTTGGTAATTTTTTTATCATTTTTATAGTTTTACTACAAAATCATGCTAAGAAAAGCCCATGATCACGTGAAATGGAAGATACGAGTGTTGGGTGCTTGTCTGCCGCCATGCATGCAACGAGGAGAGGTTGTTTGGAGGCCAAGTTTTGCCAAACACAATGCCCCAGGGCGCTTCAATTTTTAATTGTTTTGGAACTCTACCCCACATAATTATATGCTTTTAACAGTTTGAGCCTTTGTCCTGGTGCTTTTGTTTGCATCAATATGATATGCTGTAAGAGTAGGTAAAATGGGACTCCTAGCAGCCCCAACTTGGCACCTGGCACAGTTTCTTATGACAGCGGAAGGCTGGAGTAGGGTTAAGAAAAAAAATATAGTACCACTGTAGTCTAACAAGTTCAATTTCCATTCAATTATACTTTGATTGAATAATGTTTGAAGGGTTTGGTTTAGCTTAGCATGTAGCTTTGACTGAGATTCGGACTTACCCTGGGAATCACGATAATTTTTGGACAGACTTGCTAAGCATAAACTATAAAATATATATATATATATATATATATATAAATCTTCAAAGAATAATCACTATATCAATTCAACTAATTCTATTAATCTAGATCTTCTGACAATGTTTAGAGACAGTTAACAAATATTTGACCCTCTTATTAATTATTATATATAGTAAAAAGTACAAAATTTATTTTTTGGGTACATATAATTAGTTGTACTGATTTCTTCCAAAAAAAATTTAGTTGTACTGATAGTAATTAAGAAAGATATATCATATGTTTGGTTCTCTCCCCTTTTTAATTTTCAAAGCAGTGAAAAAAGGCGAAATTAAGTGTATAAGATTTAAAGATGTTTGATTTATTTATATATATGTATAGGTATTTATAAAGATTATCATTTCAGTTGGGGTAGGAAACCAAACCCAAATCTAATTAAGTTTGGTTCTTGGCTATATAGACTAAAATAGGAAATAACCCTAGGAAACATGTGAAAGTTGTAGGCTGCATGGAATCACTAACAAACCTAGCTAGCAGTCATGATTAACAGCAATAAACAGTGGATTAATTTATGATTGTTGGCTATCAAGTTTAGAACACGAGGTGATGGTATGTTGCTAGAGCTAGATCAGTAGGGTCAACATAAACTTAAAATCGGTTTTGTTTAATGCATTAAGCATATTGTTCACATTTTTCTACTTACATCGGAAATTGAATCACAAGGCGCGGGATAGTCGGCTAAGCCATGTGCGTGCTCAAAGTTTCTTTTGTTCGTTAATTAACTTAATTTTTAATTCTAGGTAAATTAGCTAGGGTTAAAGTGAGTTAAATAATGAGGATTAATGGGTGAGTATATATGCTACTAATTATCATGCTAAAAAATCATGAAGTGGTATTTGCTTTGTGGATGCTTAAAAAATAAAAACTCACTTTTTTGGAAGACCTTAATTTAATTTAAATTCATTAATTTATATATATTTTGTTTTTAAGTTTCATCTTCAAAATTCGAATATAAAATTTTCAAATGAGAATCTTAAATTCTAATTGTTCATGTAGCTAGCTCTTTGGGAACTATTATTAAATGAATTAGATTTGTTATCATTCAAAGAAAATTATGAATTACCCAGGAAAGAAAAAGAGGCAAGAAAAAAACATGTAATGACAACAACAATCTATTTTATTATATTTAATTGATTGAATATATGATTTAGAATGCCTTTAAGAATACATAAATTCAAGTTCACTAGATTTGATATTGCAAACACATGGGAAAGTTTAACCTAATTTTCATAGTCTAGTTTATATCAATTCAAAGGATCCAATCATGCAAATAAAGAAAACAATGAGCATGAAACGCATGCTCAATATGTTTTCAATTATTAATTATGCATACTAATGTCATTTCCTATAACTATAGTCAAAATTCCTTATTTTTTTAATAAAATTATAAGTTTCTTATAAACACCGTGACACAACTTACAAAATATTCATAGAATTTTGTAGTTATATATACACTAACCATTAAAATTACCATAATAAATGTCTTCTTAACTGAACGGCTGGCCTCTTACTTTGTTTTGCATGCATGTTTCAAACATGTTAATTTACCGACAAACAAATGAATACTAAGATACAAAGACCAATGGGATGTTAGGTTTGTGATGGAAAATTCTAAAAGGGAAAAGCCTTAGGAAGAATTGGTAACTGTCCATATATATATATTTTTAATTTAATTCTCATAAAGAGAAGGGGAATTTAATTCAACTCTCAAAATGCGATACATGTATCTATAATTAAATCAAAGATTAAGATACATTCTCATTGCTTTCTGTTTAAGATTAAGAGCATGTATATAGTTATGTACCCTAATTTGTACGGGAAAGGAGCTTTCAAGTTTAGGGATGTGAAACTTGTGTAGCTTAAAGTTGGGGTTGAGAATAAGTTTTGGTTTGCGAGTTTAGAATTCAAAGAGTTTGAAAGAGAGGGAAATTGGTTTGCCTTTACACAACATGGTCACATGGAACTTTTACTTAGCTATATACGTATATATTTTATTTCGATAAAGAACTGGACAGTTTATTTACGTGCAGGATGTCTTGCAAATGCATTTCCAGCCATTGTTATGCTGTCCATGGCAAAGATTAATCATAGTTGCCATTTGGCATTTAGCCCTGTTGATACAAAAACTCAATCACCTTTCCCAGTATAGACATTCACAACAGTGAACAACGTCAGTTGCCTTCCAAAAGATCAAAGAGACACTCGTGCACAGCCATACAAAGCTGGCCACAACACAGACTCATCAACCAGAACAATGCCATACCTAATTATTCATCCGAAGGTGACCAATTCCAGCATTCTCAATACAGCTCTCGCTATTCCTGATGCTATCTTGCTGGACTACCATCATTGTATCCCGTAGCCTTTGGACTCCTTTAGCTAATTGATAAGTTAAACCATTAACTGCACGAAGCACATGTTGGATTTGCCGCCTGCTAATCTGAGTTTATAGATTCAATTTAGAGCATGAAGTTGAACAATTTCCAAGGAGTGGAAATAAGATTGAGTACTCAACTAACAGTATCTACCAAATTGCTCTCCGCTAGCAGACAATGAGAATGAGACCATTGTCAGGCAGCAAAGACAATAACGTCTCCCTCATGACAAAAGACTCGGCATAGTTGGAATCCATAATCCCTATGTATGTTGTTTTAGAAAATATTATTTTCACGCTATCTTTGTCGTCACGGAAGACTCCTCCTATGCCACCTTCTCCTAGTCTCCCTTTAGATGGACCGTCAACATTAAATTTCGTTAGAAACGACGCCCACCCAGTGTGCTTCCTTGGCAGGTTGATCTTTTGAGGTTCCTTCCGTGATTGATGTTATGTCAGTTGGGCATTTGGCTTTATACCACCCTGCAACTCTGAGCTTAATGATATCAAAAGCTTGTTTCGCATCCCAAATTTCTTCTCGTTCAGTTACAATAAAGATTGATCACAATTTTCCTTTTTAAAGGGTAAATGCTTACTTTGCTCTCATAGTCATAGGCAAAACAACAGTTATATGGTAGTATATAATTTGCTCAGTAGTTCCTATACGTCACCCTTTTTAGCATTTTTTTTTCATATCATGGAATAAATAGTAAATTATATCATTCTAGGTTAAAAAACTCTTAAATTATCCACTAATAAATAAGTAAGAATTTTTTTCTGATGGAGAGACAATAATATATAATTTCAAAGAAAGATCATCATGATGAGTGACCATGTAATAAATATATTGATTGGTTTTATAATGAAACTGAGAGACAGTGCAGTTCTAGTCTCGATTAATCAAGTCCTTAATATTTTGTAGTAAACGGGCATTTTCAATAACGATTGGTAAATAGTAATTCGGATTTCCCTTCTCAAATGAAAATAGAAAATAGTTCAAGAGGGTCCAATACCCACTTGAAAAAGGGGTTAGCTGTTGGGTTAAAGGCAGCATAATGGTGGCTCCAAGAGTAAGAGCTGAATCCGATGCAAAGGAAGGCCCATTGGCCCCAAACAACAAGACAAACATTGTGGGCTGAACCTACTGAAAAAGGGGGCCCACAAGCCCCATACGACAATAACCAGCGTCTTAGCTTCCTTCAAAATCCCCATTCTTACCCGCGAAATCCAAAATTCAAGACTTCGTTTCCCGCCAAAGAAAAACAACCCAAGCCAAAACCAGATCCACTTTACGTGACTGTAAACTGAAAAGCACCAGCACAAGCAGAGAACAAGAAAAGGGCCAAAACCCTCCATTTCCACCGCCCTCAAAGCCTCCGCCATGAAAATCAAATCAGTGAAACTAAGGGAAGCCCACAAGGGAAGTGCCAATGCCTCATTCTGCTCCATCTTGTGGGACCTCCATGCCCACCATTTGGTGACTGCTTCGTCATCGGAACCCTCTATTTCTATTCACGATCCTCTTCTCCCTTCCAATCCGCCGCGGGTTCTTCGCCACCACCGCGATGGGGTTACCGCCTTGGCTCTCAGCCCCAACTCTACTTGTCTTGCCTCTGGATCTATTGATCATTCCGTTAAACTCTATAAATTCCCTGGTATTCATTTCTTTGTTTTTTCATTTCAAGTTTTTCTGAGTATGTTCTTTTTTCAGATGGGTAGCTTTTTTTTTCTACTCTCTTTTGATATGAGTATTTGTTATAATTAAGAAATATTTGGTTTAATGGGTAGAATTTGGTTGGGTTTGCTTGATAATGTCTGCAAAAGTTGAAATTGTTTTGGGATTTTATTTTGCTTTTTGAAATTTAATGTAACCCCCCTTTATTCGTTTGCGTATTTTCTATTTCATTTTCTTGTTGCAACTTTGCTTGTGGCAGTTTTCTCAACTGGTTAGAAATTTATTTGATTTCTTAGAACAACTTCAAATAGGTTTAAGATAGAATTTTGTTTCTTGGCGCAAAGTTTCTCACTTAAAGACTTAAAAAGTTAGATTATTGTAAGTTCTTGAATGGATTGTTTGCTCCCTTTATGTGAAATCTTTTTGTCTTGATTTCATGGTGCTGCTGTTATCTCTAGACATCAGTTAACTTAATTGAACTGGATTATTAGAAGATTTTATATTTCCAACACACAAAAACACACATGTTCTCTTATTACCCAATGTCCTTGACTATTTCTTTAGCTATGGAAAATTTCAATTATCCATCTAAATAATTCAATGCAGGACAAAACTTCCTTTTCCCCTTCTTCTTGGCCTTCCTTTTCGTTTTCACTTCTTGTTCTGTTGTTATTCTTGCCTGACTAAAATTTAATGTTCTTTTTTGTCAGGAGGAGAGTTTGAGACTAATATCACCAGGTTCACACTGCCAATTCGTGCACTTGCCTTTAACAAATCAGGGAGCATGCTGGCAGCTGCTGGTGATGATGAGGGCATTAAACTTATTAATACAATTGATGGTTCAATTGCTAGGGTTCTTAAAGGGCATAGAGGACCTGTCACAGGCTTAGCTTTTGATCCAAATGGAGAGTACTTGGCATCAATTGACTCCATTGGAACTGTCATATATTGGGAACTCCAGTCTGGAAGAACATTGTATACCCTCAAAGGTGTAGCTCCTGACACTGGCTCAGATACTTCGATTTTAAATGTTCTTAGCTGGAGTCCTGATGGCGAGACCTTAGCTGTCCCTGGTTTAAAAAATGACATAGTGATGTATGATAGGGACACGGCAGAAAAGCTGTTTACCTTGAGAGGTGATCATACACAGCATATATGTTTCATGTCTTGGTCACCTAATGGGAAGTACATAGCTACTTCTAGTTTGGATAAGCAAATTTTGATCTGGGATGTTAACCGGAAGCAGGATATTGACAGGCAGAAATTTGATGACAGAATATGTTGTATGGCATGGAAGCCTGTTGGAAATGCACTAGCTGTCATTGATGTCATGGGAAAGTATGGAGTGTGGGAATCAGTTGTTCCTTCCTCAATGAAGTCTCCTACAGAAGACATTCCTAGCTCTCGATCAAAGAACAGTAATGGGCTACTCTTTTTTGATGAGGAGGATGAGGAGGATCAGGAGCTTAGCATGTCAGGTAGTTTAAGTGATCTTGGTGAGGATAGCCATGGTGAGTCTGAACCTCCTAGCAGAAAAAGATTGCGGAAACAGCCTGTAATTGATGATGATCAGCATGAAGATGTTTATAATGAGTTAAGCTCGTGTACAAAAACTGAATCCCGGAAAAAAGTGCATCGTATTAACAAGGAAAGTTCAGATAAAGAAAGAGATGGATCAAGAAGCATGATGACATATAGGCCAAAAATGCAGGAGGCTTTTCAGCCAGGTTCTACTCCACCACTGCCTGGAAAAAGGAATTTCTTGTGCTACAATATGCTTGGAAGTATAACTACAATCAAACATGACGAATATTCCCATATAGAGGTATTTCTTCCTGCCTTTTAATTCAATGCTTCCTTCACCATGTCCTTTCTTTTCTTTTGTGTGAGAAGTGGTTTGTGGATGTATAATTAGGCATTAGTTTTGTGGTTTTATTACAAATTGAAGTTTGCAAGTCGTGAAAGAAATGCACGTCTCTTCTTCTGTTATGTGCTGATATTATATGCATGTTTGATGCAGATAGATTTTCATGATACTAGCACAGGTCCACGAGTTCCACCAATGACTGATCATTATGGTTTCACAATGGCTTCACTCAATGAAAATGGAAGTGTTTTTGCAAATCCATGCAAGGGAGAGAAGAACATGAGTACCCTAATGTATCGACCATTCAGCAGCTGGGCAAATAACAGTGAGGTTAGGGCAGTTACCTTCTCAAAACAATCTGTTTTCATGCTTTGCTTTTATGTGTTAGTTTAGATATGCATGTTCTTATCTTTGTATATGTTCACATCAGTGCATTTGATGTGAAGTTTCACAACATGATGACTTTCTGTACATATTGTGAACTCAGTGGTACATGCGATTTGAAGGTGAAGAAGTAAAAGCAATTGCACTTGGTGGCACTTGGGTAGCTGCAGTTACGAGTCTTAATTTTCTTCGCATCTACATGGATGGTGGTTTGCAGGTTTGTTTACTTAACACTATTTATTTAATGCTTTATAATATGATTGTCGTGTTAAGATGATTCAACTTGTTATAGCGTCTCGAATTTCCATTATAGGGATGGTAATTTCTTGGAAATCATCATTTCATTATTAGTTTATATTTGCACATCGGAGATAGCTCAAATGAAGTAAGTCATCTATAATCTAACAAATAGAAAGGGTCCGTTTGAATAAGTGAGGCCACTAGTGGTAATACTTAACTGGTTGGGTGGTTTAAGTTTCGCTTAAAAAGCTTTGTGAATAACAACAAATGTTTTGAAGAAAATAAAAGGGAGGTTTAAGTAATTTCTTTCCCCTTTCCCAATTCTTAGTTTTGCCCATTTTCAGGGAGCAGAAAAGAGTCAAAGAGTGATTGCAAAACTTGATGCGGACAATGATTAAACAGATTTTGATTCATTCTATACCAAACATTTCAGAGCATGTAGCTTGTTGTGTTTATCAAATTTATGGTAGCTCATAGATTTTACCAGTTTGTGTTGATATCTAACCATAATAATGGATGGAAACTCTTGTGCAAAATTTGTGTTGGATTGTAATTGCTAAGACTAGCTAATAGATGAATAAGTCAAATGAAAGAAGCAGAAAAGAGATGGTGGCAACCAGTACATGTTTCGTTGTTTAGGCGATGGTTTTTAATCAGAAAGCTAGTTATAAATTGTCTTCATAACTGAGGGTTTTGGTTTAATGCCTATGCTCATTTTTTTTCTAATGAACTTTATTGCAGAAACATATTCTCTCACTTAATGGGCCCGTGGTGACTGCAGCAGGCTTCAAAGATGAGCTAGCAATTGTTACCCATGTTTCTGATTGTCTTCCATCTAATGAGCAGGTGTGTTACTATTGCTATAGGTTCTATTACTTGCTACATAACTCAATAACGCTCCTAGTATCAACATAGTGATACCAAATCGATCCAACAACCTTGGTGACCAGAAATTTTTGGCAAATTAGTTAGAAGCTTTTTCTGAGCTCAGTACTTCATATGATAAGATTCTTTGTATTTAAACATGCAGATGCTAGAGTTTAGAATATTCAACATATCTAAAGGGACCCAACCCTTCAAAGGTCGTCTTCCCCTAACTCCTGGTTCATACCTAACATGGTTTGGGTTTACTGAAGAAGGCCAGTTAAGCTCTTATGATTCTAAGGTATCCTGAACTCTGTTTTCAAGTTATCATAATTACTGCATTTCTTTTGGATATTGAATCTTGAAAAAATATGCAGGGTGTGCTACGGGTTTTTACAAGCCAATATGGTGGCAATTGGCTTCCTCTTTTCAGGTTTAATATTCTTCTTTTAAGGATACAGAACAATTCTCTTAATTAATACTGCATATTACTGCTTTAAATTTTGCAATATGCATGTAATAAATGTGCATTGTTTCTTTGCAGTGCAATCAAAGAGAGGAAGTCTGGTGAAAACTATTGGGTGGTTGGGTTGAATGCGAGCAAGTTGTTCTGTATTGTTTGTAAAAATCCAGATTCATTCCCACAGGTAATAGCTCATCATCTCCACTTCTGCTTTTTGTGTTTAAACCAGTGCTTTATGGCCATTCTCTCCTGTTCAGGTGCACCCTAAACCGGTTCTTACTCTGCTAAACCTGTCCTTTCCTCTTGCATCCTCTGATCTCGGAGAAGAAGCCCTTGAAAATGAGTTTATGCTGAACAACTTGCATCTCTCACAGGTACTGTACCCTTTATATATTTATTATTTATTTTTGGCTTTTCAAGCTGTTATCAGTTAAGAAAGTATTTTTCCTTTCGTGCAGTTTTTGAGCAATAACTCTCTCTTATTATCTGGATGATTTGCTTCAGATTTTTCTCTTAACTTATATGGCAGGTTCCCAACTTTTAATTAGGGCTGTTTGGTAGCTAACTTTTTAGATGTATAAACCTTGCAGATTCAAAAAAGGATAGAAGTGATGACTGATGAAGGCTTGGACACTACTTCTCTTGATGATGAGGCTTTTGACATAGAGGCAGCGCAAGATAGATGCATCTTCAGGCTCATTGCATCTTGCTGCAATGGTGAGTCTTTAAAATTTATAGAAACCCTTTCATCAGATGCAGTCTTTTTCCTCGCTTACACTTTTGCGTTAGCTGACTTCTGAAAAAAATGAAGTATATTCTAACCAGTTAAAACTTGTTTGTGGCGGTTCTTGCAGGTGACAAACTTGTTAGAGCTACTGAACTTGTGAAGCTTTTATCAGTTGAAAAATCAGTGAGAGGCGCAATACAGCTTGCCACTGCTCTGAAGCTTCCTATTTTGGCAGAACGATTCAACAACATACTCGAGGTAAGTCCTTCTATCTAAACAGATCTGACTTCTTTAAAAATGCTAGCTAAAATTGTATTCTGATGTATTTTCTTATACCTTTCTATGAACAGGAAAGATTGCAAAGTAAAACTGAGGTTTTAAAAACCTCTCTCCCCAGATCAAATCATGACCGTAACGTTAAAACAGATGTTGCTGCCAGCATGGCCTTACCTGCAACTGAAAGAAGTGAGATTTCAGAACCAACTTTGTCAACATCTTCAGCTAAACTCTCAGCCCCACTTCTTATAAAGAAAGTAAAATCTTCAGATAGAGTTAAATTTGGAAAGCCAAAAACAGATGGTGATCAAACTGCATGCTTAGAGGACAGCAGGGAGGTGAAGGACGCAGGGAAGAATGCTGGCCCTAGCCAGGTGAATAGTGTGAAGGAGGTGAAGAACTTACAAACTCAACGCCCTTCTAATCCATTTTTGAAGTTACCGAATAATCAGGAAGAAAAGAAGGTTGAGGAGGTGATGCCTGAGTCACAATCACAGGGTCCATCCAATCCCTTTTTCAAGTCCTCCAACAAGGTCGGGGAAGCAACAGGGGTACAGCAATCTCACCGTCCTTCTAATCCATTTTTGAAGTCGAGAGCCCAGTGAAGTTCTGTTAGTTCCACAAGAAACATGGGCTAATTCAGGCAAAAGAGAAAGGGGAAACAGGCATCATCAGGCACACCCTAGGAGTATTTATGGGTCAGAATGTAGGGAAGAAATGCATTACTTTGTTGGTAGGCCAAAAAAAAAAAAAGGGTTGGCTTCTAGTCTCTGTAATTAAGAAGTGTATTTCAGAAGCAGCAGCCTATTTGTTTCTTCAAGCAGTAACCATTAAAATAATCACAGTATGTTGTTTTTCATTAATCACAAAAGCAAGAAATGTCATTGTCTTAGTTTACAGTATAATCCTTGAACTCCAAGTGACCATCAAAGCACAACAAGCTAGCTTGGCTTGTACTTATTTTACGTGACAGCTGATTCATTGAACGTATCTTTCTCTATAATTGTCTATTAAGTTACAAAGTTTGTCCCTATTGAATTACTAGGAATTTTTTTTCTTCTAAGGTAATATTATTTTGTTTGATTTTCTATTTTTCACAAATGGTAGGCATGTAATAATTGTAAAGATTGGATATTCTGATTTGACTATCGAGCATTTTAATATTTTTTTATTAATAATATTAATAAAAAGGGATTTTAACTCATTCTCTAATCTTAAATAGCAAACCTAAACAACACTCCTATAAAATAGAACTTTCGCCGAGTAAAATGAATGGTTGGTAATTCATGGTTTAAAAAGTAAATAAAAACAAAAACAAAATGGTCTATACGCAAAATTATAAGGACAGAGTTGTAATTTCTTAACACACCCCCGGGCCCTTTTGATGTCACTTCTCGTACCAAATGAAAACGACAATAATTACTTATTTTTTCAGTATTCAACCTTTTAAATTTTGTTTCCCTTCACTTCTGTCTTCCATTTCAGCAAAAACAGAAAAAAAGAGGAAAATGGCGTCGGTTTCTTTCCTTCAACTTCACGACCCGGAAGACGACGTCGTTAACCACCACCAGCAGCAGCAGCACCACGAGCAAACCCTAAACCTGGATTCCCTACCTTATTGGTCTCACGACATCCACTTCTTCTCTTCGTCTTCCTCAGATCCGGATCTCCCTCACCAAGACGACGACGTTTCACTCCCCGATTCCCTCATTATCAACGGCCCCGATCTTTTCGACCGCCGCGAGAATCAAGTCAATTTCGTCATCGATCTCTTCCACCAACGCGTCGAGCAATCTCAGGTGATTTCCAATAATACCCCCAATAACAACGGTAATACTATCGACAATGATGATGACATCAATGCTGTTGATTTGCCTTCTGATTCGTTAAACGAATCGGGTTTCGGTGTTATTGAGGGAAGTCATGAGCTAGATTTAGGATTAGTGTTAGGGTTTGATTCTATGGATACTAATGAGATTGATGTTAGCGGTGGCTACGACGACGATGACGATTTCTTCGTGGAAAGGAGGGTTTCCGGATTGAGTGCTTGTGAGGCTGCTTCTAATTTTAGTGGGGTTGAAAGGTTTGGGGATAGCATTCGGCTTGTGGGGTGTAGATCCGATTCGGAAGAGGATGAAGAGAATGGGGCCTTGGCTATCGATTTGAATTCAGGGGATGATTATGGAATTGATGAGCATGTTAGTGATGGTTATGATGTTGATGCTGATGATGATGATGTAAGTGTTAGCATTCCGCTTTGTTGGGATTCGCTTCAGTTGGAGGATCGTAGGGATGCGGATGAGGATTTTGAGTGGGAGGAAGTGGATGGCAGGGTTGATGAGAGGGAAGTTTTAAGTGTGTTTGTTGATGCTGATGATGATGAGAACTCGGTTTCGCTTTCCATTTCCCCTGTTATTGCACCTGAAGATGTGGTTAGTTTTGACAGGGCAGCTGGGTTGGGGAATTTGGGGTGGGAGGTTCTGTTGAGTGCTAATAATTTGGAGACAAACCCTGAAATGGATGAGAATGCTGAGCCATTTTTTGCAGATCGTGATGACTATATCTATACTGCAGAATATGAGATGTTGTTTGGACAGTTTACTGAGAATGATAACGCGTACATTGGAAGGCCTCCAGCTTCAAAATATGTAGTTGAGAATCTTCCTTCTGTGGTTGTGACTCAGGAGGATGAGGTGAATGGTAATGCGCTTTGTGCAGTTTGTAAGGATGAGGCTAACCTTGGTGAAAAGATGAAACAGTTGCCTTGTGCTCACCGCTACCATGGAGATTGCATTATACCCTGGCTAGGGATAAGGAATACCTGCCCTGTTTGTCGTCATGAGTTGCCTACAGATGATGCGGACTATGAAAGGAGGAGGTCCCTAGGAGCTAGTGGTGCACCCTAATGGTAATTAATGGTCAAATGTGATTTTGAAGCTTTTTGTTGAGCACTAGGTTGTTAAGAATGTAGATATTGTTGCTGGAGAGAGTGAATATGTCTTTGTGAGGATCATGTCATTCTTCACAATTTTATAAGTATTTTATATGTTCTTTTAACCTTTGTGTGGTATAAGAATGTCCAATGACTGAATTGTACCTTGAGGGTTTTTTGGTTGGAATAATTGTCCATTATTTATGCATTGACTGTGGTTGTCCTGTCACTGATATTGTTTTGCTTCAATTCTGTTTTGTCCTATCCCAAATACATGATTTTCAGGATATCGTGTTATGTGAAGTCTGATATTTATTCTAATTTGTTTCTTTTCAATTTTAGCCAATATTCTCTGTAGTTTTGCTGATGTCACTTTTCAAAGAAGCTATGTAATGAATTGAAATGGGTCTTGTTAATTTATTCAAGTTGGCAGTAGTGTGTCAGATGATTATTGGAAGAGATCAGCTGCAAAGATGCATGGTTCTTTCTTAATTAGTCAAGCATGTATGATTCCCATGGGAATTTGATGATGTAACTCAATGAGAATAAATTTGTGGGAGGTGGTGTCAAGAAATACTTGACAAAAGAAAATAGGGGGTTGAGATTTTAATCGTTCATTAAAATGCTGGAGCATGCCCACATTGAATTACCTTGAACATGATGGTTCTCTTCTTTTTACTCAGTTTTAGTGGTTTGCGAACTATCTGGATATTTTTTGCTTCTGTTGGAGAGTTGGAAGTAAATCTTTTGAAAAGCTTTATCCAAGTTGCTTCAATGATGGGCTTTACACGCAGGATGTGTTTTATTCTTAATGCAAAAATTTGCCTGATGGTAGTTGGGTTCTATCATTTCACTTAATGTTTTAGTTGCAGGAAGTTGATCTCGCCTGTTGCCAAAATTGGTAGTTGTGAATGTCATCTTGGATCATGAATATGAAAACTTTTGGTGGGTTTTATTGCTCCTGGTAGTTTCACTTGATGTCTTAAGTTGCAGCAAGTTGATCTTGCCCATTGTTAAACGTGATATTTGTTGTTGTTATCTTGGATAATGGATAAGAAAACTTTTGGCGGATCATCAAAAGCTGAGCTGTGTCCTTAAAATTTCTGATTGTCGTAGCTAGATTATTCCTTGTAGGTAAATGGCAATTCGAAAGTGAAGTGTGGTCAACTAAGACATTTTCCAGCTTGTCTAAATTCGCCGATCAAGGTGCTTGCGAGTGCTTTATGGTATTAGAACCGACCTGGCGGCTGACAACGCCAGTCTGTCCGCCTTTGCCATAAAAAATTAAGTTGTAATCCAACCATGTCGGTCTTGGAGCAAAGGTTCTTCCAGTTTCCTCGTAGTATCGAGTCCTGCCAGTCATCACCTAGTACAACAGATCTACTCATGGATATCGGCAGTATTCTGGCTTTTGACTGAACATAGTCGGCTTCTACAAAGCATCAGAGCCAATGAAATTTGCTCTCTACGGAAAAGGGACCAATGTACTTCGGTACAGCAAGCCAGCCAGCCGTTTAATTAGTTAATTAATTCCTTTCTTTGGTGCAATTATTGTTTGATAATTTGGCATATTTTGGAGCCTAGTTTTCAAATAAATTAAGAATAAAAAAGGATGATCCAGTTTGAATAGCATGTGAGAAGGAAGCGGTCATCAAACTAGACTTGTATCAAAACAGGTAGCCAGGTTCTGTGTCTTTATGTTTCATGCCGTGAAACTAATATTTCTTTGCAAGGTTCTCTAAGTTACAAGGCACTACAGTGGCTTAACATAATAACTAGGGATACGTTTCATCCACACTATAATAAAATAAAGACCGAATGGAGTAGTTAGTCAGCAAGAATACCAATCTTTGATTGAAAAAGGTCATTTTAAAATAATAAAAGGATAAAAAATAATTTTTATAATAATTTTTGGGATATTTAAATTCATTATCTTTTGGCAATAAATATGTTGTAATTAAATTATAATTTAATATGTTATCAAGAAAGTATTAATATGATTTTATTTTTTCTATTTTTTATCTTTTTTAATATTTTGTAAATTTACTGGAGATGTTACCAACGTAATGAAGTGTCTTATCTGAAGCTTCGATCTATGAAGATAGAAAAGAGGGTTTTGGTGGTGTTGTCCGACAGAGGATGACGACGGCTGTGGAGGAGGATAGTAGTAGCGGAGAAGGTTTGAGGAGGGAAATGGTGAGCTGGATTATATTGCAACTACAATGACATGGTTTTGTTACTGAGTTTGATTATTTATACCGATATCTTTAGGGTTGTTTTCGATCCACGTAGGAAGGGAGAAGGATGAAAAAGAAAAGGCAAAAGTTGTTGCCTCCCAGCAAGTCCAACCTCTCAACAAATAAAACGTGTATATATATATATACAATACAAGCCATTTATACCTGCAGCAACTATCATCCTCTCCATTGCTGCAACTGTCAATGGAATTTGCTTAAATGCGCATTCCTTTTCTAGTAATTATACTTCTTGAATAACAAGTCACCGGAAAATGCCATCAACTTCTGCTTGAAACCCACGTACATCATTCCTTCTTTACACCTTCCCTAGATGAAGTGTTTTATTTTTTCTTTATAAAATCTTACTTAACGTGTGCCCATTGTGTTCGACAAATAGAAACTACGTAATAGTTCCAGTAAAGACAAGGTAGTTCACGTCTATGATTTAAAATAAAGGACAAATTAAGGACTTTCCAGAAAAGGCAGAAGGCTATATATTCTAGTAACTTCATATGCGATGATGGTCTAAATTCCTACTTTTGTTTGCTATTGGCTTTGCGACTGAATTTAGGCAGCGTTAATGGGAAATTTACCTCATCTAAGAACAGATATCCCAATCCTCAAACGTTTTCTTGTAAAAATAGGCAGGGCTTCCCAATTCCCAAATGATTTTTCTTTGGGGCCAGCTTTCCCCTACTACTATGAATATACTATATAAATTTTGTATGGAAGACTAAATGAGTTTATTAACATTAAACATGATTATCGACGCAGATGTAAGCATGCTCCATTTATAAAGTCTAATTGTTGAGTTTGTTTGCTAGAAGAAGCAAACCAAACCAAAGTTGCAATTTGCAACCCTTATCACATTGACTTTCCAGTCATTGGAGCATAGAAAAAAGTTGCACCTTCAGGGCATTTGTGCAGAGGATTTCGAGGGAAGAGACCATTTTTGGTCGTGATAATTGCTTTGTCCAATTCACTTTTCCCAACTTTGGATAGAAATAGTCAGGTTTGAGTTACATGCTTGCATGTCTATTTGCTTGTGTCAAAATGTATAAATGACAGTGCTTTTGAATCTAGAAGTATAGATGGCAATTCAAGTAAAAGGAGAGTAGAAGATAGTAAAGTCTAATGAGAATACTAGGGGCTAAACCTAAAAGTAATATACCTGGCATTTTCCATATAAATAGAACTTCTCATCATCACATGATAAAGAGCATGTCCTGCAAAACATTATTGCCGAAAGTCATATTCAGGATTAACATATCTGACATGGAAGCATCAAAATTTCAACTTCTAGCAGCCAAATGAGATTAAAAAAAAAAAAACAAGGGGGCCATGATTTTCATTGCTCAAAACATTTTAGAGGTATCAACCTTTCTTCCTCTTGGCAGCACACATTTATTTAACCTGTCAAAATTTGTGTTGTCCCTTGCTCATCCTTCTTTAAATTCTAATTCTAATATGCCTACCTACCCTATAAGCATCATTAATGAATTACAAGACAGACTGAAGAGAACCTGCACTTTAAAAGAAGTAGAATAAGCTTGCACAACAAGAAACTACTGTTAGATTGCTATATTATCACCTTTTAAAGCCCTGATTCCTTCTTCAAGCTCTCTCTCTCTCAGCCATCTAAATATTCAAGCCACATGGAAGCGCCTGATTTCGAGGCGCATCGTAGTCAACCTCATGCAACCTCAATTCAAAGTTTCTTTGCCTTCTGTCCCTCACAGAAAACATACACATCTGCAGCAGCTCACCTAAACATGCAGTCGTTGGAAATTGCTGGAAACCGCAGCGTGCAACACGGAAACTCATCTCAGCATCCTGATTCCAGCACAAATTTCTCCAGCAGATTGTCCCTCAACTCTCAAGTCCATTTCCCATTCCATTTATTCTCTCCAGACTCATCATCTCTCAGTACTGAAGATGAAGGAAGAGAATACCAACCAAGCATTGTTGATGACAAGAGGCTTAGGAGAATGATATCTAACAGAGAATCCGCACGAAGATCAAGAATGCGAAAGAAGCAGCAAATTGAAGAGCTCCAGTCACAGGTTGATCAACTTCAAACAATTAATCGTCAGCTTTCACAAAAGCTCATCAATCTGCTGGAGAGCAACCACGAGATCCTCGAAGAGAATGCTCAGCTCAAAGAGAAAGTTTCTACCCTTCACATGGTGCTTGCCGATGTGCTGACACCTCCGAGGAATCTGGAAGATACCTCCCTCGAACATAAATCAGCTTCTTAGAGATGAGGCCGCAATTCAATCGACTCTTTTGCAAGTTTCCTGGATTGACTCCTTAATCCTCGACATATCATATATAATAATAGAGGTATCATCTAAATTGGAGTGTGTAACAATAACTTTTGAGGTTAAAATGGATGAAAACTTGTTTTGGAGCTCAATACTACGGGCTTCTTTTGCTCATGTAATTTAATGTATAGAAGTCATTATACGCCTCATGGGAATTACAGTTATAAGCATATATAGTTTAATACATGTAATAAACTCTTCAAACTTGATTATTTCACTACTTATAATATTCATCAGAATTTTTCTCCATTATTGCAGTTTGTGCATTCAGCTGTTGAGTGGAAGGAATAGAGAAATTCAGGGTAGAAAATCTCAAGTATGAGGCTGGGAGATGAGTCTGTGCTGCAATAACAAAAAGGTTACAGTTAATGTGTGAGAGGACCTGCCATCAATAGATTAAATGCTAGTTACCTGAAATCTGGCATGGTTGAATAATGATTCAGGGTTTCCCTCATCTTATTTGGCATTTTAATCAAGTTTTATGGGTTTCCTGATGAATTGAACGCTTTAGGGTAGATGAAACATGGCTTTGCTACTTTCCTACAGAATATGTTGTCAGATATTTTGTTAGTGGTTTTCTTTTGGGATTGTCAAAGCACATGTAGAAACAATTTCCTAGTACAAAATTGACGGGATTGTCTTATTAAAAATGCTATTACATGCTAAAACCAGATTATCGGTTAATTTTCGGGTTTGGAACTTGGAAGCAGATTACATGACAGCATATGAGCACCACCATAGAATCTGGTGCACAATCTGGTTGGTCATTCCTTTCTGAACTTCATGACCAGAAGATACGCTCATCAAATTCATACCTGATAATCCAGAACAGTGAAGTAGGTGCCATCAGCTAAAAAGGGTTACCAAGGTTAGGCACAGATTTTAAGTAGTCTAGAGCAGAGTATCCTAACAGATTCAACTTATGCGGTTACCTTTCCGCACATGATCAGTCGATAATGTTGGGATAACAGTAATCTTATGACTGAAAAAGAGGAAAATGAATTCCCTATAAGAATTATTCTAGTTGAAAATATTTTCTTATAATTATTCCATAACGTGTGAAAACCCTTGTAAATCAACAATTATTATATCATTGTTTCATTGTTGTCATGATTATTCTCATAATTCAAATCCTGCATCCTCACCAGTCAGCAGATCCCTCTCCCAAAATAATTGCTTGAAAGTTCCTTTCATTTTGCAATGGATATGACATGATAATTGATGCTATTTGGTATATAGGCATTGGCGAATGTTATTTGTTAACAGAACATGACAAATTCCAGAAAAAATTTCTGGTTTAATACTTCTAATAACTTTTTGGTCTATATTATCCATGCTTATTTACATACTGTACCATATTTGAGAGAATGCCAGCAATTGTGCCATCAGCCATTCTTCTTGAGTGGGAATTTCCCATTTGAGATGTTAGTTGGGGTTTCTGCATCAGAATTTGAACCACCATTGGTCTGGTCTTCAAATGCATGAACTGGGTCTGCAAATGATCTAGTGCACGGCCACCTAGACAAAGTTGTTCAAAGAAATCCAATTTTATGATTCAGCACCAGACATTCTAAGCTATGCATGATGAAGGAAATTTCATCCTACCTGCTTGACAATATGGTCTCACTATCTATTGTTGTTTTCTCATCAAAAATGTTGCCTGAAAGAATAAAAGGATACAAAACGTGTTCAACTCATCCACCTAATAGACACACTTAATGGGCAAATAGTATTTAAAGTTCAAAGCAGAACAAAACACTAACAGCAATTTATACCTCCATAAAAGTTCTTCTTAGAGAAATACTTTGCCATCAATCGACGAGTGTAGTCAGCTTCGTAATTCTTGTACTTCTCAATCTGTTCTGGATCATCAAGAACCCTGACCAAAATCAAAGCATATCATGTTACCACTGAGATATGCCAAGCTCAAAATAGAATCATTCTTTAACCATACAAAGAAAATTCATGATATAGCATGAATGCTGAACACACAGGTTAAAGTCAGGCAAAGTATAGATAACTACTCTTCTTTTCCATCATATGCAGAAACAAACCAACAGTTGACCAAAACACCATATTTGTTGGGCATTTTATCAGTTGCAATCATGAACTTAAACGTCACATGCAACAAATAACAACGTTCAACATGAAGCTATACTTAGGTCCTGCTAGAGATCACTGTCAAAATTTTTATTGGCCTGATGCAAATATGCATTGTATGAATTTTTAGGTGAAGGAAATTTAATAGAAAATAAAATATATTAAAGGGCTGTAGGCAAGATTGCTCCAAAGTTTGATATAAACTCTCTAGAATCAACATTTTGTAGCAGTGGCAAGCTGCTAGCATCACGATCTTGGTCTCATATCTGATGCTTAGCCAGTATAAATTATGAATAAGTTGTAACTGTATATGCATAATTACAATAATAAATCATTTAGCACTGCTGCTAAACAATAGTGATGACAAATATTCAAATATGTCCCAGTCGCTCAAGTGAAACTTTTCTTCGAATTCTGCAACTGAGCATCACAATATAATTAGTTGATCAATGCAGACTACTACTTTTAAGAGTGTGATTTCCACAATTTATCCAATTGCACTAGGAAGCCTAAAGTTCATTTATATCCGTAACTTAGATGTCTGACCTCTCCATCTCCATGCATCAAGTGAGTGCACAAACAATCATCAAACAAGGAATAAGTTGAATTGGATTCACTCAGTGCAGATATATATTGGTGGTTAAACGGCACAACAAGGACAATCTAAAAGAAGAATCTGGCAGTAATCATGTTACTGAGGCCTTTATTGCGACCCATAGACAACAAGGAAAATTATTTTTATTCTTCTGCAGATGGCCAAAGCAAATTTGAAATATGAGTGAATTTACGTGCATGTTTATGGCATGTGCACCAGCAGTTAATGCATGTTTCAAGATTTTTTGAGGTTGGGGAGATTGTAGGGAAGAAGATAGAATGGAGCTGTACTAGAAGTGGAGATAGAAATTTAGAAAGAATTCTAACAGGGTGGCAGGTTAATGAATAGTTTTTAAGCACAATAGAGTTGCTATTAGACATCTAAGGAAGCAGATCATTCTAATGTTGTTTATCCACAGTAAAGAAATTGTTTAACGGGCTTAACAATACTTGAAGGTTTCATCCTCTTTAAATGCCATAGCTACACAGACCTTGTCTTGGCAGAGCCTTCATTCACCAGAAAAATTATGAGATTATGATTTATGAGACTGTGCTTCGGTCTCTTTATACTATGGCTCTAAATTGAAATATGTAGTTATTTGCTTCTCATGCAATTTAATCAATATAGTATGAACTGGAGAGCAATGGTATGCTCAAATGGCAAGGAACTGATGATTCACTGATGCCAAGACTGTTATTTATTCATAAATCTGCAGCTGCATACCAATCCATGAACAGTACCCACCAATCCTTTACAATAACTTGGGACCCTGAACACATTCATAACTCATAGATGCCCAATGTTATTCACTTATTGGTGACCAGGCATGTGATTAAATGCTAAAAAATTCACAATATACACAGTGTGATCACCTAGCATTCTCCACAACTGCAAATCCATTGAGATTACACTACCCAAAAGACTAATGATTCACCAATACATTGTCAGTAACTCACCTAGGATATCCACACCAGCATAACATAATTTAAATAAAAGATGCTCCAAACTGAATTATCAAGCCTCCAGAATAACACACAAACTAATGACCTATGCTGCATACAACTTAAAATACTACCGTATTTAAGCAAAAGCAGAATTCATACTTAAGAAGCAAATGAAACAGAGATAAGACAGATCTAAAACCATTCCAACTAGCATGTCATGGAAGTCAGAACAAATGCTTTTCCATTTAAATAGAGGATGGAAAAAGCAGGGCAAAACATAAACATAAAATGGCATAACCTTCTTAAACAATTTTTGTGTGAACAAAATGTAAGCTTTTCGTCTTGCAATGATTTTTACAACTGCAGAGAAACAGCTATCTTCAAGAATTGCTGTGCATTTGTGAAGTATTGCCAAAACACCACCCAGGAATGTTGTTCTCCTAATGGCCACAACTATTTGTTATAGTACAACTTTGTTTTTCACTAAATTATTGATTTCACTTCTACCTTTTCCTTTTCAAAAGTTCGGTGCTATTTACCAATTACAGCCAATTACTAGTTCAAAGATGATGCTTTCTTCTTCACAATCATTGACTTAAATGGGAAATTACAGCTTCAAAACTGGGTACAATCAGTGTTACAAGCTTTAAAGAGATAAGAAGCAATTACTTCCAAGCGGCTTGTAGTAAGAAGAGGCATTGAATGAAATTTTAACTGAAATTTGAAAGTCCGCCAATTAAAAAAAAAAAAACAAGAAAGAGAGCAAACAAAACCTAGTTAAACTGAAACAAAAATGGTAAAAGAAAAATACAACATTTATCAAAGAGAAGTTAAACACTAAAAAAGGAAAGGTTAAAAAAAAAAAAAGCAAACCCACATAAAAACTTCAAATTTAAAAAGGAGTAGAAGAAAATAGCTCACGCAAAATGATCAGCTATTTGAGGCTTTTGGTCATCGTCATTGAGCGTTCCGTTTTGGGCGGCAGCATCAACCTGAGGCTGAGGGGGTACAACAGCGGTGGGAATGGTGGCGGAGGACTCAGAATGGGAGGCGGAGATGGAGGGGGGTGATGGCGGAGGAGGAGTAGATGGTAGATTCGCGCTCGCCATTTTATTTTATTTTTCAAAAAGAGATAATTCTGCTTCCCCTATGCGGCGTTTTCTCCCCGAGTGTGGAGTGATAAATGCTAATAAAGCTCCACTATGGCCTTTGGCCTCCACCCGGTTGTGCCTACGTTTTGAAGCACTAACAAATTACGACATAAATCATTCAGATTTCCCATGTTATCATATACTTGTAATAATTCCCTTTAAAATAATATAATAAAATAATGACAATAATATTTATGAGATTAATCCTTCAAAAAAAATGAGATTAATAAGTCTGTATATTTATTTGATTAACATACGGCAAATTTTTAAATAAATTATCAAACATATCATTTTTAAGGATTTATTAAACACAAGCTAAGCTCACATATCTTTCCTCAATCCATAAAATTGATTGATCTAGTCTAATTTTAAAATAGAACTCGGCATGGATGCATTCATTCATTCATTTTTTTTTACAAAATAATTTGAGAAAATTATAAATAGAAAATATTGTAATTAAGAATCTGTTTGGCTTAGTTTTTTTTTTAATTTAAAAGTTATTATAAAGCTCTTATGAAAAATAATAATTTTTAAAATTAAACTGAATTTATTTGATAAATTTTTTTTATAAGTTATTTTTTATAAATTATAATTTTAATTAAAATTATTGTAAAAGATATTTTTTTAAGAGAATTATATTATAATTATTTTTAACAGATGAAGATATTTTTAAAATAAAAATAATTTTTTTATATATTTTTTTTAAAAAAATAGAGCTTTTTCGAAAACTTTTTTTTAAAAAATTTTATTTTTTTAAAAAAATTATCTTTTAATAATTTTTTAAAATTTATATTTGATTTAATTTTTATTTTTAAAAAATAAATAAATTTAAAAAAAAAGTCAAGTAGACTTTTTGGTCTTTGTATGTATAGAAGTCATAGAACGTAGCAAAGGTTTCCACTGGTAGCTAGCCGTCCAGCCCTGAAAAGTGAACAGAACCTACCCCCGCCGCCCCCCACCGCTCAGTTAGCTCCATTATGGAAATGAAATGTATAGGAAGTTTCGACAATGCGCGTGGGATCGAAGAGGGTGGCAACTCACAGACGGCCGCCCAGTCTTTTACTTTCTTTCCTGGAATGGATGGGGACTCGTTGACTTGAGCAACATATATATATATATATAGCGTTCTATCTAACAAAAACTCAATAGCCCCTCTCCTAAGTCCATTCTATATAACAAGTTGATAATATTTAGAGTAAAACAAAATATAAAATATGGCCATTGCTACTTCGTGAGAGGCCCGACCTCTTATCTTTTTCTATTTCATATATGGCAAAGGTTTTCCAGGCATACATTCTTTCCAAATATGTGACAAAGGTCTTCCCCTTGTTAGCAAGATGTACACCACAATTGCCACCTCCTTCACCACCATCTGCAGCTGCTGTTGACCTTGAATTGGCAGCCGAGCCGGCTGCATTGACGGTGAAGGATTCACAAAATTACTTAGCATGGGAAAAACTTATAGTAGCTT
>NW_018397261.1:2896372-2905352 GCF_002168275.2 Theobroma umbraticum
ATCAGCAGTTGAAATAGCTACCTTATTTGCTCAAATTGGTCCAGCTCGACTACCCGTGACTTTCAACTTTCTTTCCCTTGCAATTCTATTGGCCTTCACTTGTCTCTGTGTTGGCAAATATTATAGCAATTCCAAGTTTCTTACGATGGCTCGAACATCGGAACAACTGGCCCGCTTTTTCATGGTGACAGCCTTTTTCATAGCCATTGCAATTCCGTTTCCTGTGTGGCTCCAATGCTGTACGGGGGCCGTTTATGGCATCTCCTTTCTATCTATTCTACTCTGCAATCTCTTTTGACTCCGTTGAGCTTGGTACATTAATTATCAGCTGAAACCTATACGTCGCCGCATCAATTGATTGGTGATTTCTTTGGACGGAAACCATTATTTGGTTGTATATAAGTTTCAACAAAGTCATGCAAATGCATTTTGGTTTGGAAAGTAATGGAGTCCCTAATTTGGACTTTCACCTTAGATGTAAGCTACCATACGTGGCTGTTTATATTTTGTGTTATTGTTTATTAATTTACATATATTCTCATTCAAAAATTTGAGGTTCTTACATTTAATAAGACCCTCAAATGTAAGTTTATATATACAATAAAAGAAGATAATTGCTTCTAAAAGATTCAATGCCTTCTCCATCATATTAGACTCCGAACATGAGGTTTTCCACATCAATTTTCTTTTAGTTTTTCCCACAAATTAAGACCAGCATGTGATCTTTGTTTAGAGTTGGCAACTTCAAATTGGTTTATCATGTGCCAAATCAAGAGTGAGTAAACGAAAATGTTGACATTTTCATTTTGAAGAAAAATAAGAGAAGAGGACAGTGATTGAGGAAGTAATCAATGGTTGGTTTGAAAAATAAATAATTAGAATGCAATTGTAATTAGAAACATTTCTTACTCTCTCTTGCTTTACAATCATTCATATTTAGTGTCGTAACGTGCTGGGTCCGGGATCCCGACGGCTAGACGTGAAAGTACTTGAGGAGTCACCACCAACCTTTTTTTCCAAATCTAGGTGTGATTGGCCACCTAATAAATTTATTCTCTTGGACAAAATTCTAAATTAGTTTTAAGTCTATCAAAAGAACAATGAACTGGTCTACGTATTTTGTTTAGAGTTGGGTTCAGGAATACGGTTATACACAAGGAAGGATTAGTACCTCTATGACGCCTGTTCCACCAACGGTACCATTTAGTCATATTTTATCCTAACTCGTTAATTTTGTTTATATATTTTTTTAATTTGATTCATTTGATTCATCTTTTATTCTATTAGCAAATTAAATACACTTTATTTGATTTTTTTAGTGCTTGATGTACAGGTGATGCAATCGTGCCATGCATGGCATAAAATCGAGATAATATCAAACGAAAACCTTTTATAGAATGTCCTTTTTGAATCCGCCCATTATGCTGGTGGGATCCGAGAGTATCCTCTCACCTAAGGAAAATGCTCGATGAACTTGCCTTCGCAAGTTTTACGAGTAGTTCTCATAATCGAGGTAATTGTTTGCGAGTAAAAATAACGTTTTCATAAATGCAAATCCTAATACAAGCAAAAGCTTTTTATTAAAAATATTTCTCCGAACCCTCCCATCGTACTGATGGGATTCGGGGGTATCTTTTCACCTAGAGAGTTTACCAAAAAAACTCGCATTCGCAAGCTTCCTCGAAAAGTCCCATCATTGGGGCTTATTGCTTGTATACAAAATATTTCTATATGTCATGACATTTAACAATGCACCATGGTACATGATGTACTTAATTTCAATATTTGTTTCTTTTTTATGTGCGCGTATTTATTGTGAATAAATATTTTACATTTCTACTTTTATTTTTTTATTTTCATTCCGTTATGTATATTATTACGTAAATACTTATGAGATTTTCCAAGATCATGTTTTCATACTGAATTTTTTTATTTTTTTATTAATTTATTAATTTTTTATCATTTTTATTATCTTTTATTTTATTGTTATTTTATTTTTTAATTTCATAATTATTTATACGTATCCTATTCATTTTGTATTGTTAAGATTAACTAATTTATTGACACCATTAATTTTTTTATTTTTTTTATTTATATATTTTGATTATTTGATAAGTGTGTATATTTTGTTTAGTTAAAATTAAAAACACTCGAAATTTCAAATTTAGACCCTCCACTGGTGGGGTCCAAATCAAAATCCTTAACCTAAGAAAATTCACTTGAAATTGCGACTTCACGCGTTCCAAATGATCATCCCATCATCGGTCTCGATCCTAAGACGTTTATTACATTTTTCTACATTATCATTCTAATGTCATTATTATTATTATTATTGTTTTCTAAATTATTATTATTATTATTTTTTGTTTCTTGTTTTTTTTACTATTATTGACTATCCACTTTTGCCTTATTATTTTACCATTTTTTACACATATATTTGGTCTTAATTAAATCTACTTATTTCCTACTTACAAATATTCATCATAAATATATTTTATTTTTTATCAATCTACCTAATTTATTTTCCTAGAATGGTCTAAAATGATACCAAAATTACATTTTTATTAGATAAAATGGCCTAGACCCAAAATCAATAAGCCTACAAGCAAAAGAGCAATGTTTATACCACTTTGGGCTCATATTGGCCCAGCTCGCAAACCCACGGAGGGCCCAAGCTTACTGCACCAATCTGTCTCCTGAGGCCCACAAAGCTGAACTCCAAAACGCACAGCTTCAATAAAGTCTTCTCTCTCAAAACGACGCCGTTTAGGTGGCCCTAAGACCTAAGTATTTAAACTGTCTTTTCTCTTCTCCCCCTCATTTTCAGCTTCTTTTTCTCTCTCTAGCCGTGTGTTCTCTCCCTTCTCTCTAACTTTTTTTTTTCTTTTCTTCTTTCTTTCTTCTTCTTCCCCTCGCCGCCGTCTCTCCTTCTTCCCGCCGGCGTTCCTTTCTTCGTCCTCTTTCTTTCTCTTCTCCCCTCTCTCCGCACCGACAGCCTTCCCTCCTTTTTTCTTTTCTTCCTTCTCCTTTCTTCTTCCCCGCGCCGACAGCCTTCCCTTGCCGCCGTCTTTCTTTCTTTTTCTCCTTTTCCACGCCGGCCACTCTTTTTTTTTTTCTTCACTCACCAACCGGCGGACCTTTTCCCCCTAAAAACCGGCAACCATCCGGCGGCACTTTGTTTCTCTTTTTTTTTTTATTATTTTTGTGTGGTTCTCGGCTGCTAGAAAATTAGGATTTCTTGATTTTTGCTCTCTGTGCTGTTTTTTAGGCAATCCAGAGGTGAGCATGATTTCACTAAACACTGGGCTGGAAGGGAGTTTGGTGTCGGAGCTGACCACTCCCTTCCATTTTCGGCTGCCAGTCAGGGGCATTAAATGCCCCGTAATGGCCTGTTTACTTTTTCAGCTTTTTTTTGTCAAAAACTTTTAAAAAACAAAAAACATTTTTTTTGAATTTTTTATTTTAAAACAAAGTGTCTACGTTTAGGCATAACAATAGATGAAGAGTTGTATGTTCTTTCAGGATATAATTAAGTGATTATGGAATCAGTAAACTTGTGTGCTTTATAGTAAAACTTCTTGTGTTTTGACAAGCATGATTTGTAACGGATGACTCCAAATTATGATTTGGTATGAAGGGTTAGAATTAGAGTATTCCCTTGAAAGAGGCCGTCTATCTCCTTTTTAAAGAAAAAATTAATCCCATTTAATTTTAACCATTACGTGCATACATATAATTATTTGAATAAATTAAAAAGCAATGCCCTCATGCCTCATGGCCTCCAGTTCGAGTCTCCACACATAATATATGCGGGACTTGAAATACTAGATATAGTTTAATATATCCATAGAGCTCCTTTATTCTTATTTGAATTTATATAGATGCATATTGTAAGCATGAATATGAGTGTATTTAGATTGACATGTTAGGAGTAAATTTGCCCAATAATCTGCATCAAGAGAGTAATATTAATATTCTATTATCACTGAGGTTTCAGGGGTGATGTTATCATCCCCCTGAAAGATGATCCTATACATTGATAAATGACCTAGGTCACCAATGTGATAATAAATGGGGTGATTCCATCCTAGGAAACCTTATCATCCCAGGACTATATATGACGCTAAACTGCAATATTTCCTTTAGAAGGTTAAAATACCTTTTCACTTGAATTTTTTCATTTTTAATTTAAGAGGAAAAGATATTCGAATTCAACTCTTTAATTATATTCATGCATCTTCCACTAAATCAAATGTTAGGATAAAAATAAAGATGGTTAGACCATGTTTTTAACTACATTCATACTTCAAATCAACTTTGGATAAGAGGCAGAGCTGCTTGCACAAAGATATATAAGTTGTCTGTCCCGAACAATTTTAAACAGATAAAAATAACAGAACATCGTGTAGTGCATGGTACATACAGAGTCTTTTTATTTGGTACGATACATACACATTATACATCACTCTAATTCATAACAACAGAAAAAAGATAAAAACAAAAATAATAAAATAGCACTTACCTCAGATTGCACATTGATTGAAGCTGTTCTTTGACCTCATTCTGTGGCCAATGCAGTGCCTCCCACCATACTTGTTCTGCTTCAATGGATTTCAGATATGCTGCATTGTCTTTGTCAAATGGTAGTGATTTCAATTCAGGGCACATGTAGACCTGAAGCGCTTTTAAGGAGGGCCATGCCAGTGACTTATCTACACATATAGTCCTTAGTTTTGGCATCTCAATCAGTATCAATGTCTCTAGATTTGGAAAAGCAGGTGAAACTCGTCCAGTACTGTCGGGCTTCTCAATTAGCACTTCCAGGTTGGCGCAATTTTGAATTGCTAGTTTGCGGAGTACAGAGAGTTGTTGAATCACCCTGAGAGAGAAAGCTTTTGTCAACATTGGGCAACTCGTCACCACCACCGTGTGTAATTTAGAAAGACTTCTGGTTGACAAAGAGCCCTCAAAAATGGTTTGCAGACTCCGCAAATTTACCAAATGCAATTGCTCTAAATTTGGTAGGATGTCTCTACCTTCTGCCCTGTTGTTACCTGTAATAGTTGTCATTTTGTTGCACCTTTCAATTAGACAACCACGAATCCTGTTAAAGCTAGCAACATTCCCAAAATCGGTCAGACTCATTATATCTTTGTGTTCAACCAATTCCAATGCATCAGTTTCAACAAGCAGATCACAAATTGTTGAGTCATCACTGTAATTGCCATGGCAATATCCCAAATACCGATTGATTTTGTACTTAAAACACTCAAGAATTTGAGGACGTTTCCTGTTTTGGCAACCAACAAAGAATCGAAAAGAAGTCAGTTGTTGGCGATCTTTCCAAGATGGACTGCGCTGCATAAAAGTCTTGAGGACCTCTGATTTAGGAAAGCAGATTCTCAGAGTAGTTAAATTCTCCAAGGTAGCCACCTGCCTCATTACTTCTACGGCCTCAATGCACCAATGATCATAAGAACCCACATCAATCATTAATTCTTCCAGTCTGGCCAGCAATGGAATCACATTACAGTCAATGTCCATATCTTGGCAGTCATTTGGGTTGCTTGATCTATAGTATGAGACTCGCAAGCACCTTAAGTTAATCAGTTTTTGGATATGAAATGGAATGAAGCTTATCCTGCAGCCTCGAATGTCAAGCACCTCGAGACAATGAAGTTCTCCAATTTCGGGAGGCAACTCTGTTAGATTGATGCAATTATTTAAGTAAAGCCCCTTAAGACCTGTCAACTTTGCTAACGATAATGGCAGTGATTCAATCCCAGTTCCATATAGGTCCAAAACCAAAAGTTTCTTCATATTTTCAAAAAAAGATTGGGGTATTCGTGTCAAATTCGAATTCCTCTGCAGTAATAGTGACAAAAGCATGCTACAGTTGGGGCTTTCTGGCAAGTCTCTCACCTTTTTGTCAATCATGGAGATCCTCTTTGCTTGTTGCCAATCATTTTCTTCCAAGCAATCAGGTGAATTTTCAGTCATTCCAGTCAAAAATTTACAATCAGGATCTTGTGAAGAAATATACAAAGCAACCTGTCGGATACTATTGTTCATTTGAACATAAATCATCCTTTCACCTTTCTCTAGTAATGACACATTCGTTAGATACTTCAATGTCTCATAACCGTCATCATGTGCATCTTGAAATCTCCTCTTCTCATTAGTATTGCCAACGAGTCCTTCAGCAGTCCAACACTCCAGTAAATAATCTGTATAAATCTTACTCTCTGCTGGATACAATGCACCATACAAGAAGCATTTCCTTTTCTGATCATCCTTTAGTTGATCATAGCAGAACTTCAAGAATGAATGCAATTCAGTTAAGCCTGGAATCTCAATTTCTGGCCATTTCCGCAAGTCTTTTAACCCTTTCCTCCATTCTGGCACACTATCTTTCAACTTGAAAGCACCTGCCACTGTCTTGATCAGAAGTGGGAGTCGAGCACACTCCTTAGCTACCAGCTGAGCAACTGGTTCAATATCAGGCAGATCTACAACATCGCTAACCATCTGCTGAAACATCTTCCAAGCCTCATTTGACGATAATGGGTGCACCTCAATCAATCTGTCTGCCATCGACGAACAAACATGACGAAATTCAGTTGTCAATACCACTTTGCTGCCATTTTTGTTGTCAGGGATTCCAATATCTTCCAAATCAACTGAGTCCATGATGTCGTCCAAAAGCAGCAAATACTTCTTCTTGTTCAACTCTTCTGATATTGTTCTGGCAACGTCCTCAGGATGGACAACGCCTTCCATTTTTAGTTTAAGCCGCCGTGCGATATCCTCTTGCAATTTTGCCTCGCTCCCCTCACTAGAGACATTTGCCCAAATGACTATGTCAAACATTTTAGCTACTTCATCATGGTTATTCAAGTTTTGCATTATTGTTGTTTTCCCAACCCCTAACGTGCCGCAAATCCCAATACCTTTCAATTTGTCATTTCTTAACAGCTCCAATACCTGTTCTAGCGGCCTTTGAAGGCTAGGAAATCCTTTGATCTCTGGTGCATTCACCTTTAAGACAGGATCAATAGGTTTATCAACCAAAATACCTCCCAGAAATTTCCCCTCTTCCACAAGCTTTTGAATTTCTTCATACAGTTTAACCAATTTTCCACTATAATTTGATCTTCGCTTCACATGAATGTATGTAGATGAACGCCTTCTATCTTCTTCAAATCGATCTTCTAATTCTTTGGCATTGTCAAGAGTCTTGTTAACACAGCGTAGCCATACATCATAGCTGCTAGTAGTTGTCTTCATTCTATGTTTCTTGACTTCCCTTTCATAATCATCCCTCAAAGCCTGGAGTCTTGCTACTTCATTTCTCAACGTTTCATAGTTTTTCTCCATACTTTGCGATAAACTGACTTTGCTTTTAGCATAATTCGTTAAATCTGCCCCAGCTTGGCTCACAGCTCCCGTGAGACAAGAAGCTAATATGTTGTCAGCCATGAAGAAACTAACTTGATCCTGCAGCAGCAGTAAGGAGTTCGCACGGTTATAAAGTTAATGCAAAGTGGACAAGTGTTACTTGGATAAAGATGTTTTATTTATGATCCGCTCACTTGGGTTGGTATATGCTATTCATTTTAATTCCCTATCCCCAACCACACTCTCAATCTATGTATGCAGTTCATTCACCTATAATTCATGGATGGAATCTGATTTGTATACTTTTTACTTCCCTCTTATAGTTTTGTAGTTAATTTAATCTCCTCTTAATTGTTTATGTATATCTACTAAATTTGGACTTAAAAAGATACAAAATATTGACCCAAAATTTGTTAGTAATTTAATCAGGTTCACCAATTGGACCAAACAAAAGAAAAAAAAAATTCGCCTCATGACTTAACTATTAAAGTAACGATTAATTGTAAGCAGCAGATCCTGAGAAAACAGAGGCAAGTTAGAGGAGAGTTGAGACAAGGATGCAGCTATCTACCTGGGCTGGGAAGGACTCAACTATTGGAAACTGTACTTGCGTGGCGAGCTCTATTTCTCCTTTTACCTTGAAAAACTGCAACATACATAAAGTCGACAAGGGTTACAGAATTGAAGCCTAGCTAGCCTCCACATGTTGGAATTAGCCCAAAAGAAATATTTAAAGCAGTTCCTTAAATTCTTTTCTGGAAAAAGAACTCATTTAATTCCCTTTTCTAAATATGTTCCGTTAAAGAAGGCTAGACAGCCAAGATCGAAGTAACATTCTCATTTCCCTCTTTTTGTTAAAAACTGAGTTTAGATACTGCGGTAGATCATATGTTATACTAGCAATTAATTAATTCCAAAAAAAAAAAAACCAAAGGAAAAACGAAGATGCATAGAGAAAGAGAGGAGTGCAGTAAAATTACCTGAAACTTGTCGGAATAGAAGTAAGTTGTGGTTAGCGAACTGTTGTGAGAGATTAGAACGAGCTTGGGTAGCAAGAAAGTTGACTTGGGTTTTTCTTTTTTTCTTTAAATTAGAGTTCACTTGAGGTTGACCTCCATTTTTGGGGTCGCTTCTTGTATATATCTTTTTAAACAGTGGCCGAGAAGATTTCTAGTTGTCTTCTCCTCTTGCTGCTCTCTAAAGGGCAGTAAAGTTGGTTTCCTAACGATGTAATTGAAGGGAAAAAGAAAGTAAGGAACCGGAAAGGATTCTACGAAGATGAAACTGGAAAGAACCAAGAAAAGTATGGGTCTATTTATTTTGAAGTAAAATATTAAGCTTTCCAGGACTTATATTTATTTGTACGGTCGGCCAGGTAAGGTCACCACTCACCAAGTAAAGGTTTTAGGTTTTCAATTTAAAAACGTATCATATTTTTATAATAGTAATATTAAAAATATATAAAAATTAAAATAATTAATAGAATATTTATATATTTTTTCATGTCTAATTAATATTTATTTTCTCTCAATTCTACATTCTTATTAATTCTAAATTAATTATCTTATTTTTTATTAAAAAT
>NW_018397261.1:2905791-2907097 GCF_002168275.2 Theobroma umbraticum
TGAAATAAATATTTAAATATGTTGAATCCAAAATATGAATTTGGTTATTCAAAGTTTTTAAAAATATTTTTTCCTTAATTTCAATAAAAGGATCTCATTTTAATATTTTGCTTCAACCCTTTAAGATTATTGAGCCATCATTGCTTGTTTGGAAGATGGAAAATTGATTCCAGATGTAAAACATTTTATAGAGAAAAACAAAAATATTTTTATACTAAATTTTTATAAAAATATATGGTTCTCTTTAATTGTTCTTAGGGTTACAAAAGGCTGGCCTTGTTTTGGGTCAAAACAACATGGCTGTTGGATTAGGATCACCGGATTCGGCTTGGTTTATATCTATGTTGAAAAGGATTCTGTTGCAACTGATAAGGACAAAAAGAAAGTAATGGAGGATATCAATGAAAGATGGAAAAATTTTAGACTATCGAAGGATGAGATGAGTCAATTGTGAACTAAAAGGAGCATGGAGTCGGGCCCTTTGCAAAGTCAAAAATGCTATTACTTGATTGGATTAGTTTGGGAGGGAAACAAGGTGAACAAGAATGCCATGGTCAGAACCTTATGTAATTTGTGGAAGTTTAAAGGAAAATTAACTGTTAAAGAAATTAGAGAAAATATTTTCCTATTTCGTTGTGAGAATGGAGAAGCTTATAAACGCATTAGGGAAAGGAGACCATGGTGTTTTGATAGGAATATTGTGGTTCTAAAGGAATTGACAAAGAGTTTATGGAACCTAAGGATGTGGATTATAGGAAAGAAGAATTTTGGATCCACATTTTTGGTCCCCCAACAAGATTCATGGACAGAGAAGTTGCATGTGTGATTAGGAATATGGTTGGGAGATTTATAAAAGTGGATGGAGAAAATAAAGACTTGCGAGATAAATTCATGCGAATTAAGATCTTGTTGGATCTAGCTAAACCACCGAAACGAGGCTTAATGTTGTCAATGGAGGACAATTAGGTTAAACGGATTACACTTCAGTATGAGCGTCTGCCTCGTTTTTGTTTTAAGTGTGGACGAATGGAGCGCACCGAATCAAATTGTGTATACTAGTGTATGGATGAGAATGGAGAATAAGTTCATAAACAATATGAGAATTTTCTTGTAGCGTTGATGCGAAAGAGATCAACAGAATTTATTTATGTTGGGGAAATACGCAAGCCGAATATGGATGATAAATCAAAGTATGATGCAGGGAAAAATAGCATTGGTTAAGGAATGAATGCCAGTTTTTTTATCAAGAACACTGAGAGAGATTTTGAAGCAAGATGGTTCAGAAGATTTAAGTAGCGTTTGGTAT
>NW_018397261.1:2907701-2909113 GCF_002168275.2 Theobroma umbraticum
CATTAAAAATATATTTAAGAGATGGTATTATATAAAAATTAATAATAAAAAATACAAGTATATTAAACTTGCATTTTAATAAATTGGGGTAATTTTGAAAATTAATATTACATTCCTAGCAAAGTACTTATAAATTAAATACTGTAATGTTATTTGTCCTATATTTTAATCATTATTTTACTTGTATACCAAACATTGTAATGTTATTTTTCATGCAATCACATTACCTATAATCACATTGTATTGTAAAGTACCAAATGCCACTTTAGAGCCTAGTGGTGTTGAGTTGGAAATGGATAATTAGATGCAAGATTTTAATGCAAATGATGGCTCAGATTTGAGTGTTGAAGTCCGTATGCAAGGAAGAGATAATGAGTATGAGGGCCAAGCGCTCGTAGTAAGTTGTGAGAAAAAAGCTAAAGATATTGAAAATGAAAGGGGAAATGAAGATTTGATTTCTAGTTTGTACATGAAAGCAAGTACGTTGAAGAAAGGTAAACGAAAAATGGTAATAGAAGCAAGTCAAGAACACGCGGCTTTAAAGAAAATCAAAATGGGAGGAGATTCAATTGTTGAAATGGTGGTGCAAAGCGGTCCTAGTGACCAGCACCGCCTAGATAAATGAAGCTATTATGTTGGAATTGTCGACGGCTCGAGAACCTTTGAACAATTCAATTACTTCTCGAGTATTTGAGAAGCTAAAATCCCGACATTGTTTTTCTAATGGAAACTAAGAAAAGCAATGTAGAAATGTAGCGAATAAGGGAATGCTAAGTATGGATAATTGTGTAGCAATTGATGTTGAGGGTAGGTTATTGGCCTGGCTTTAATATGGAGAAAGGAAATTGATTTGACAATTAAGTCATATGCAAAAAACCATATTGATGCAGTAGTGGTGTTCTTGAGAAGGCAATGGAGGGTGACAGGTTTCTATGGGAGTCCATGTGTAAGAGGAAAACAAGATCTATGGAACCTATTAAGGTAGCTTAATATGCGATATAACATGCCTTGGCTTTGCATGGGGGATTTTAATGAAGTTTTTTATGCAAGTGAAAAGAAAGGTGGCCTAGAATGTAATGAAGCTCGAATGCGAGGATTTTGTAATGTTTATACTGATTGTGGGTTACGTGATTTACGGTTTATAGGCCCTAAGTTTACTTGGTGAAATAATAGGGACAAAGGAGATCTCATAAGGTGCAGATTAGATGGAGCTTTGAGTAATTCAGCATGGGGTGCGATGTTTAATAGAGTTATGGTATTTAATGATGTGATGGGTGCTTTGGATCATGTTTTGCAACGTATTGAATTGGTTCACCATAGACGGATGTCATGGAGAAGAAGATGTCACTTTGAATCGGCTTGGATAAATGATATGTTAGAACACCAAACTGAAAAACTTAGAAATTGGCTTC
>NW_018397261.1:2909310-2909459 GCF_002168275.2 Theobroma umbraticum
TAAGGTTTTATTCGCCCCCACTTGTAGTGTGCAAAAGAGTTACCGGCATATAAATCTCGAAGATACAATGAAGCCCAGTGATTGATGGCATTTTTCACTGACGAAATCAATCCACTAAGCACTCACCGGAGTATAACAAGATTATCAAA
>NW_018397261.1:2910023-2910167 GCF_002168275.2 Theobroma umbraticum
ATTGAACCTTCACTTAGTGAAAACATGTTAAAATTAACCGAAATTGCATGGTAGACTCTACTTTGAACCAACTATTCCATTTGGTTAACTGAACACATTTCACACAATGATTTCAACACTAATGAATGCACAGTATCCGGCGAC
>NW_018397261.1:2910539-2910666 GCF_002168275.2 Theobroma umbraticum
ACTCCATCAGAAATTAATTGTCTAACATAGCTATGTCTTAATCCAATATGTCTAAACTTTTCATTATACACTTGGCTATATGCTTTTGCTAGAATTGCTTCACTATCACAACGGCTAGAAATTGGAG
>NW_018397261.1:2910766-2919945 GCF_002168275.2 Theobroma umbraticum
TCTTTTCTTATTTTATTTTATTTATTGATTTAATTTTCAATAAACACAACCCTTCTTTTATTTTCCAACAGTCACAATTTTCCTTCTATTTCGATATGAAATCATATTTTTATTTGAAAATGTCCAACATGATAGTCATTGTGAGCAAATATTAGCAACTGAAATGGAAAGGTGTGATGGCAATACTGGCAATTTCTAAATAAGTTGGCTACAATTAAACAAAAATTGAAGCAACTTAAACCAAATCCTCTTAAAAAAATTCAAGTGCAAATTACAAAGAAGAAAAGAGAGTTACAGGAAGCCCATAAAGTGGACGGACAATTTGTAAGAGCTAAGTAGATTCAGAGTGAACTTTGGGAGATGTTAAAGATAGAAGAAGTGATGTCTAAGTAGCGATCAAGAGAGGAATGGCTTAAGGATAGGGATAAGAACACTAGGTTTTTTCATGGTTGCGCTTCTGAACAATGTAGAAAAAATTGAATTTGGGCTCTTAAAAAAGATAATGGTGAATAAACAGAATAGCAGAAAGAGGTGGTCGATGAGTTTAGTGAGTTTTTTACAAAATTATTCACTATGTCGAGGCCAACTTTAATAGAGCATGTGCTTAGTTCCATACAATCGAAGGTATCTGAGGGTATAAATATTGAGTTGAATGTTGAAATCACTGTTAAAGAAGTTCGAACAGCTTTATTCCAAATGCATCCCACAAAAGCCCCCGGCCTTAAGGGATTGCCAGCTTTGTTTTTCCAAAGATATTGGCATAGGATGAGCAAGTGTGTCCACCAATTTGTTGTTGAATTCTTGGAAGGTGAAGCTCCCTATCAAGACATAAATCACACACTTATCGTGCTTATTCCAAAGATTGCCCAAGTAGAACACGTAAGTCATTTTCGACCCATCAGCTTATGTAACGTGCTTTACAAAGTAGCTTCCAAAATGCTTACCAACAAAATTAAATCTATCAGAATGTTAGCCTTGTTGTTGACTTTTACAAGGACATGGCCTTGATCATACTTTTCTTTTTTAAAGGTACTCTTGTCAATAGCCATAAAATCTCCCCAACATTCGTTAATGGCTTTAAACGTGTTGACATGTCACATTTGAATTGGAACCTCTGAGGGTCTCACGCATAATATAACATTTCTCTCTTGGTTTGCTATTGGTAGTGGTAGGATTGAGTCAAACCATGCTTCTAAGATATCCGTATACCCTTCCAAAATAACCTCCATCTCTTCTTGATCTCTAAACCTAAGAAAGGTCGATCTATCCTTAATAACTCGCACCTCAAGATCAATCTCTTCACTCAATAAGCTTGTTTTAACAATTCCATATGTTATTCCTGCTTTAAGCTTCCTGACTACACTACTCTTAATCCATGCCATTTCTTCTTAAAGAATAATGGTGTTAACCGTTATTATCCCACAACCGTTTTAATATATTCCTTCATTCTTTCCTTCCTCCACCCTTTGTTCTTGCATCGACCTACCATTTTTCATTTCTCGTTAGCTACTCCAATAGTCTCTTACTCGCTTTGCTACTAACCTTAACTACAGCTTCCTCTCTTGTAATCATATGTCCCTTCCCTATAACAACATCCTTACAGGACACCGTATCGCCTTTATAACTTTGTTTTCCACAACATATACCTTATTTTCTTCCATCACTGTCTACTTTATTGGCTCCGCCTTTCTAATCATTACTCTTTTTTTGTCCAACTATTGATGGTTGCCCCATTTCAGTGCTTTTTCCATCTCGAACCTCTCTCTATACCTTATGAAGGGCAAATTTGTGGTTCTTTCCTTATCTTGGTAACTCTTCCTTAGAACAAAAACATCCACCACTTTGCCATACTCTTCGAAGGTGCCTTTGATTGCCGACTATGTCACTTTCTTACTGAGGTTGTGAATAAACATTGAGAACAAGCTATCTAGCCATGTTCGCTTCCCTATCGCTTGTAAACGGAAAACTTTAACTAGCTCTTTTAGCTTTCTAGATCAATTTGGACATCCATTCTCTCCCCAAAAAATGCAGGATGTGGCTGAATTGGCAACAAATTATTTTTCTTTTCTATGTGCAGTGAAAATCAATTTTTAATCAGTCTCTGAGATAATATTTAGAAAACTTTGTCACTTTCATGTTAACTTCAAGTTAATGTCACATGAGTATAAAATGAGAAGTGACGTTTTGACTAATGACAGTTAGTTAACTATTAAATATGAGGGTTTATTTAATTCAGAATAAATGTATAAAGATTTGATTGAATGTAGTAGAAAAATAAAAATTTATTTAAAAATTTTAAAATAATTCAGTGACTTTTTAACGAAATATGTTTTATTTTTAAGTTTTAAAATTTTTTATTTTGGATCATCCTCTTTATTTTAAAAATTATATTTTGGTCGGCAACTTTTTTGAAAGTTTATATAGTTCAACACCCACTATTATTAAGTAATAGGAGAACTCAAATAAATAATAGGAGAACTCAAATAAGTATTTCTCTTTTACTAACAGCACATATGGAATAAAAAAGAAATAAAACAGACTGAAAATCACGAAAGGAGGAAATAAAAAGGAAGAAAATAAGTAGATACAAATGAAAAATCATTTTTTTAATAATAATTTAATTAATTTTAACATGTACTACAAACAGCCATTAATCAAATTCTTAATTACTGTAATCAAATAATTAATTATTGTAAAGTGCAAAGAGCTTGCATGGAAGCCGGATGGAAATGCTTCGGTTGGTAAACGGTCATTGTCGGGACGAAATGGTAACTGGAAAGGCCCTCGAATTGTTGGGCTACCCCACTTTGAGTTTCAGGATAGGAGTTAAATTTCCTTGCACGCGGAATCGGGTTTAAGGACTACCATTCAATGGCTTTGACCTATCAACCTCCACTTACCCCGCTCGAGAATTTTAGCCTCATTTTCTCGTGAACAATGAGCCAAACCTCATCTCCAAGGTCCAGAGCTACTATATTTCCACTCAAGCGAACTTGCAGGTGAGTTTACTATTTCTCTTTAATTTCTGTTTCTGATCTGTTTATATTGCGATCACTTGAATGAGTGATAAGCTCTTGTTTTTTACTTGTGTTAGGCTTAATCAATTAATCTTTGTCATTGTAAAAGATGAAATAATCCAAATTTTTTTTAAAAAAAGTAGACGATATATATTTTGAATTTATATACATATTCATGTATGTATTAAATATTTAAATCATCAATAAATCAATTTATGTTCAAAGCTGTTGTATATGTGTTTTCAATGTTACCATAATTTGATTTTTTTATATATATTTATATATATTTTCCTCTTCATTTTCAAATGAAGTGTACCATGCATTTATTCGAAAGAAAAATAAAAAGAAAGCAGCGAAAAGTAGATGCAGTATATACACATGGTTTTTTTTTTTCTGTTGGTTGTGTGTCTATATTTGTTGGGTAAAATTACACAAATAATCAACTTAAATTTATTAAAATTATTTTTACTCTTGTCACATAATTCTGAAATTTCTAGTTTAGACAATCTATTGTTAACGCTTTCCTTTAAACTCTACAACAAAATGCAATTTAAACTGTCATGTCAGCATTTTTTCCTTTTCCCCTTCTCGATGCTAACATATATAGAAGCAAAAAATAAAAGTTAATTTTTGCAAAATTAAGAAAAGATAAAATGGAAAGAAAGCCAGGAAATGAGATGATGAAAATCATTAAATTCTATGAAAATCACCGCACCAAATTATAATAGAATATATATATATATATATATATATAATATCTTGGTAATTAACTTATATCTTTAATTTCGCAATTGCCCTGGAGATTATCTGGTTAATATGCATAATGAAGATTATATTATATTCTCCAAAGTGTAATTGATGCTTCACGAGCAGAGTATTTTGTGAGGGAAGATCCTCTGGGCCAGAAAATTTTATGTAATAGCATACACACTTCAACCAAAATGCAACAATCTGTTCTCAAGCAAAGTGGCTCAGGATTGACCCAGATACGAAAGGAAGAAGAATGGGCAGGCAAAGGGGTGCTTTTCATGAATGATGATAAAGTGTCTGAGCTACCACCATCTCCAAATTGCCCTTCACTGATTGTGTTGTATTTGCAAGGGAATTATGAGCTGACAGCTATTCCTCCCTTATTCTTCCAGCGCATGGCCTTTCTCCAAGTATTAGATTTGTCCCACACTAGCATCAAATGTTTGCCAAAGTCTCTTCCCAAGTTGGTTGCACTTAAAAAACTCTTGTTACGGCGTTGTCAACTCTTCATGGAGCTATCACCTCAGGTTGCGAAACTCAGTAATCTTGAGGAGCTTGATCTTGATGAAACTCAGATCATGGATCTGCCTAAAGAAACTGGAAAGCTACTCAAGTTAAGACGTTTGAGAGTATCATTTTATCAAATCTGTGGCAAAAAGAAGTCGAAATATTCAAACGTTGTGATTCACCCTGAGACAATATCAAATCTCTCCCAACTTACTGAATTAAGCATTGATGTGAACCCGACAGACAAGAGATGGGATGATTCTGTGGGAGCAGTTGTGAAGGAAGTATGCAACTCAGAAACATTGACGACTCTTAGCTTGTACCTGCCGAAATTCCAACTTTTAGATAGTATATCATCGTTATATCCTTCATTGTCAGGCTTTAGATTTATTGTTGGCCATCATAAAAGGAGGATCATATCTCGTGTACCTCATGAAGTTGAAGCAGAATACAGAAACTGGGACAAATGCTTGAAGTTTGTGAATGGTGAAAACATCCCAATTGAAATAAAAGGGGTTCTAAAATATTCTACTTCATTTTTCTTGGACCACCATGGAACCGCTATGAATCTATCTGAATTTGGGACTGAGAATATGAAGAGGCTAAAATTTTGCTTGTTGGTAGACTGTAATAAGATGGAAACCATTATTGATGGCGAAAGGCATTATGAAGGAAATGAAGATGATCCATCGGAATCTGACCCAAGTCCTGTGGAAAATGTGCTTGAGTCGCTGGAATATTTGAACATTTATTACATGGAGAATTTAGGGAGTATCTGGAGAGGACCAAATTGCTATGGATGTATGTCTAAGCTAAAATTCCTAGCACTGCATACATGCCCCCTGCTGATTAATATTTTCTCTCATACTTTGCTTGGAAATTTTGTCAACTTGGAAGAGTTTATTCTTGAGGACTGCCCTCTAGTCACCAGCCTGGTAAGCCATGCATCTGTTAAGCCAATGATGTCAGATAAATTTCTCCCAAGTTTGAAAAGATTGCTGCTTCTTTACCTTCCTGAACTGGTCAGCATTTCTAACGGACTACTAATTGCACCAAAATTAGAAACCATAGGCTTTTATAATTGTCCAAAGCTTAAAAGCATATCAAAAATGGAATTGTCAAGCAAAACTTTGAAGATAATCAAAGCAGAACTTCAGTGGTGGGAAGATATGAAGTGGAATGAAGCAGAGTGGGGAAACCGGCCAGATTATCTAATGCGTATCTTTTCCCCTATCGACAAAGAGAAAGATGTGATGACCCAATTGGCAGAAGATAGAGATCTATTTGAAGTCACAATGCAAAATGAAGGCCAACAACTAGGTAATATATGCTTTGATCCTTTTTGCTCTTTTTATTCATCGTCTACATTATTTGCATATGTTTGTTGTCAGTTCAGTGAGATAAATTTACTGAGTACTTGAACTTTTTCTTTTTTTTTGTGGATTATTGAGTACACTATCCAAAGAGAAGCAGGTAAGCCCTGCTGCAAATAGTACAAACCAAAAAACAGGAAACAAAGAAGTCCCCAGAGAAGGTTTAGCCCATTAAACATTCTTTCATCTACTCCTCCATTCATCCAAAGTTCACTATTAATACGACCTCTAGAAATATTTTGAAGTCCACGAAGCCTGAACCTAACAACTTCAATGATACCGCGAAGAAGTTCAGCTCAAGTCTTCTGCGTGCTGCCAAAGATCCTGCAATTTGTGTCTGACCAAATAGTATAAATGTATGCACTCCAAGAAAGTTGCATAATAACCAAGATGAAAGCCTCCTCTTTCTGTCTTTGCTTCGCCCAACGAAATAGAGTGGTCCAGGCACTCTCTAGTCTTTGAAAACAACTTGAGTGAAGAACTTGAGTCAAAACTTGCTCTAAGAAATCACAAGCATAAAACAAAAGATCCCTGGACTCCTCAACATGATTACAAAAAATGTACAGGAATTCATGTGAGAGGGACCTGTTCCCAAGAACTAATCCTCTTTTTAGTTGGCAGCCTATCTAGAATACCCATCCAGATAATGATTGCATGCCTGGGAATATGGTATTTAAACCATTATCTATGCCGATGACTTTCTCGTGCTTGTGTCAAGTAGCTACCTAGATTCCATTGGAAATGCTCTATGATATCCACATATATATATTCCAGCAATTCCACTCCTATTTCAATTTCGTTCTCTTCAAAGTCATGTTATTACGATAAAAATATAAAAAAGGTTGAATCAAGTCTATGTTAATCATGATCACAATACGAAAAAAGTGCCCTCATCTTCACTCACTCATCTCAGTAGCAAATATTGTACACGAAAAAAAAAGTTTGCTAATGACTAATGGGAAGTGAAGATTTTAACGTGGCACATAGGAAAAATGGTAGATGATTGCTTGAAGTTTCAACACAAGATCATGGAGGCCACTGGTCAGGTGATTTTTCCTTGTGACTCTTGTGAGACAATTTTTTCTTATTTTTGTTGTCTTTAACTCTTGTAGGCAATTGCGGTTCATCACCGTCAGATTACACGGAGGAGAGAATAACTGAAACAGATGTGACAAAGTCAACTTCTTCGGTATGCATGCTTCCATCCACTCCATGGACCGAGGTAAGTACTATATATCAATATGCAGAGCAACCAAACAGAGTATAGCTAATATGCAGAGCAACCAAACAGAGCATAGCTTTGTCTTAAACTCCCTTGTTTTGTTTCTATAAATCTTATTCAACATATTCAACTCAGCAACTGAACTATTTCGGTTTTCTTTGTCTCAATTCAAAATATATTTTTGAATACATGTGTCTTAATGAATTTTTTGTCATCTAGATTACATTTTTTTCTTTTAAAAAAGAAACTGTATAAATCTCAAATAAATATATGAACCTGCCCCATACAAATGTATATATTGCTTGAGCCTTCAACCTATTGGGGACAAGGCTAAAGGACATATGAAGAAAGAGTTATTTGCTTATAACACAAGTAGATAACTATGCAATACAGCCAAGCGGCAAGAATTTTGTAAGATATTGGTCCAAGGCCAGAGTTGATCCCTCATATTGAGGCCAATCTAGATGACATAAGGCAGAACTTCTTGTGATCAGCCTTGATTGCCATTAACATTTCATTGGATTTGTTCAAATTTCAGGCACCAAAACAAGCATGGAACTTTTCATCAGATGAGAACAAGAGGGTAGAAGATGATTATTTGGACCTGGCTTCAGAAACCAGTGAAGTAGACGATGATGAAGATGAACCTAAGGCCAAAAGATGGTCAGTTAAGCTTTCTTTTTGATGTACACCATGAAGTAGACATTGTTGTTCTTTCTTGATACTAGGTACTCTATAAGCATTTCTACCTGACAGTAGTGCTCCTCACTCACTTAAATCAGAAGGGCTGCTTTGCTGTGTATGAGGACCCCATTCTGCCAATACAAAACACTTTTAAATGTCTTCCAATCTTTATCCCAAGGATGAACGTAAACTTATGGAAGTCAATTATGCAAGTGGTTTGGTCAAATATGATTAGGCTAATGGGTTGCAAAAATAAATGTTCTATGAAAGGGTGTGTTTTAATGGAGTGGTTTTTTCTTTTACAGGAACTGTACTGAGAATGAAAACAAGGGTGTCATAGGTTTTGCAAGCGAAATCGCGAGAAGGGATAGAACTGAATTTCGAATAAAAAGCAACGTTGATAAAGTTGATGATGGTTATAAATGGAGGAATTATGGGACGAAGACAATCAAGGGAAATCCCCACCGAAGGTGATTATTTCATGCACCTAATATTGTTTAGAAGTTCAGAAGCTGCTAAAAAGTTTTGTTGATTTAATTATTCCTTGTTTCGTGACTTCATCCACTCTGTATAGCAACCACTACAAATGTTCGACATCGGGTTGTCCAATGAGGAAAAGGGTCGTCCGAGACTCCCAAGATACGAGCTTTTTGGTCGTCACCTACGAAGGGATACATAACCATGAGGGCCCTTCTGTCAAGGTGTTGAATAACGTGGAAGATGCAGCTGAGGCAGCTAAGACTATCAGCCCTACAAAAGGTGGAGAGGCACTCGATCATTCATTGAAATGACCCTTAAAACTTGCATTAATACTAATGATTTTATCCTCTGTTTTGTCATTATAAGTTGATGGTTAATATCTAAATGAGCAAATTTGCGGGGCATATTCTAAATCAGGTTGTAGTTTACAACAAATACATTCGGGTATATAATGCTTAGGAGGAGATGGAATGTAAATCTGAAAAAAGAATAAAATGAATGATATCAGAAAATGTAGTCCTATCATAAAGAGGTCAGTAGGTGAAGGAATGTGCTCCAGTGTACTCAATGCCCAAAATAAAGGTCGTTTAAGAAAAACTGTTACTAATGTCTGGTACATTTGAATTTGGCAGGTTACGCAGATGCATTGGAAGCATCAATACAAGATAAAGGTCTACATCCTGGTAATTAATTCTTTTCAACCTTAAGGCTTCTAATTTTTTTCTGTCAAGTTATATCAAGATACGGAAACACAAGCTATATATCTCTGAATGGTGAACATCAATTTCCTGCAATATGAACTTCCCATGTCATATTACGAGTTGATGGTTAATAACTATCCAAGAGGATGCATGCACCTGAATTTTTGTGGGGGCTGGACGATACACTCATCGTCATGTATCTATTGACGCTTGCCTAGAATTATTTATCATAATTTTGCTGTTTATATCTCCTACTGATGCATTTGAAATTGGCTGCAAATGCAGGTATTCCTGAAGCTTCAGGACCAGATGAATCCCAACAATCAGGTAATTGTTCAATTCGAGCTTTCACAAAGACGTTTTATTAGTATTTCCTAGTCTAATTTTTATCGACCAGTAATTGTTTTAATTTTTTTTTCTCAGTCAAAAATTATTTTATAAATAT
>NW_018397261.1:2920045-2925391 GCF_002168275.2 Theobroma umbraticum
ACTGAAATGAATTGGGAGTTACCAGAGCTTCCTCAAACGGTTGTGTTTGCCCATCGGAATCATTACCAAACCTTTCCTCATCAATGCCTTTCGGCTCTGCCGAGACAAAAGGAACGATTTCCGTTCCAACCACCGCAATCCCCTCGTCTAAATCAGAGAAGTCGGCTGCAGCTTGTTCATTTTGTCCTTCCCCAATGTCCATCTCGATTCAATTTGGGAAAGCAACATATTACTTGTTAAATCACCATCGGGTTGCCATTAGCCCATGCAACAATCTGATTCTTCTAGTTGATTCAAACTCAATGGAACTAAGCTGGATTCTATCTTTTCTTTGCACCTGACCCATTGGATGAGGCCTTAATCCATGTAATTCTGGCCACACGGAATCAACCCGTCCCTTTGACCCATATTACGGTGGGCTGCGAATGCGATCACCTCTCCCCTCCAAGCTTCCCCCGCCACAAACTCTGGACCAAGTGCTTTCTTCATGCTTTGAACTGGGCACTTTATAACATCATTTGCAATCGATGCAGAACTCCCACTTGGTTTCTGGTCCCAGTTGCTTGTCAATAATCAGAAGGAAATTCAAGCAACCCCTCTGGGTAGAATTCCATCACCTGTATGACGTAGTTTTTATTCTCTACCACCAGCTCCGCTATTCAATTTTTGTCTTAATTGACGTTTTAATCAGCATGAAGCACCTTTCAAAGCTCGCAAACTTGGAACATTCTTCTCCCATGCTCACAAAATCACCAAACAAAGCTGCAATTTCTTTGGAGGTCATTGGGCCCCTTGAATGAATTGGAACCCCTGAAATCACTAGCCAACATCTCCTTTTACCCCAATTAACAGCCAGGCTCCAATCACAAAAATTACAGAGCCATATTCCCAACCTTACCCAACCTTCAGTTCTGTGTTTCTCCATTAATTCTCGATCTATAAAGGACACCGGAACTCTCTCCTCTGAAACCCTTCTTACCTCCACGCCTGCAATTCCATGTATCTTTAATTGACTCATTATGGATTCAGGCTCATTAGAATCCATTCGGTCCGCCGCTTTCGAGTTATGAAGCCACTGAAGCATATCTTCAGTGACCCGGCCATCACACTTTTGGCAAGAACCTCATAATTTCTTCAGTAATTGTTTTATTTGACTAACAAATTTTCTGAATATTTGTTGTCTTTGTTCTTTTGGCCAGTAATTTTTTGTTGTTTAGCTATTACTGAGTAATTAATATCCTTTCTGGTAAGTTCATTCGAATCTAAAAAACTTGAATCTGTTCAAACTTAAATCAAAACTGATCTATACTTAAAATAGATTTGAATTCCAGATAACTTGAATTTATAACAATTTGAATATGATATGATTAATCTGAAACAATTTAAACTTAAATTAAGTATAATTTTATTTTTAAAATATTAATTTAATTAAAAATAATAAATATAATACAAATTAATAGTCTATTAATATGTAATAATTTTAAATTATGTTTTAAATTTTTGTCTTACTCTTGCATTTTTATATAATTTTGGATATCTTTTTTAACTATAGTTTAAAAGAGTAAAAAAAAATTATATATGTTATTATAATTAAATTCCATTTTTGCAATTATACGTCATAAATAAAAAATTGTCTTTATATTTCTTTTTTTTTTCTCTCTTATGAAATAATTAAATATATAGTTAGAATAAATGAATAATAACATTTTAAAAAAAAGTAATCAACAAAGTAGAAAAATAATTGACTAATTTAATAAAGCTAATAGTGGCACCTACATACTTTTAAACATTTCATTTTATTTTATCTTAAGTAGATATTAGATAGTTATAAAAACTAATGACAAGCGGATTCAGCGGTTACGATGGCGGAGAATTCAGACAATCCATCGGCAAGGACTTTGAAACAGCCGCGTTCAGTGTGGACGGTGGAACTTCACAGGAGATTCGTTGATGTGGTTGACCATTTGGGGATCCAAAATGCGGTTCCCAAAAGGATCATGCAGTTAATGAATGTCGAAGGCTTGACCCGCGAAAACGTTGCCAGTCATTTGCAAAAATATCGGCTTTACCTTAGAAGAATGCGAGGGTTAAGCAACGAAGGCCCATCGTCTTGGATCAGCTGGTTTGCACCAGTGCTGGTGCAGCGGAGTCTTCATGAGAGTGGAAGCGGAGGTGGCGAAGGAAGTGGCGTTGGTGGTGGTAGTGCGAATGGGAATGGCATATGGGGATGGCTATACCAATGCCTAATGGGGCACTGATGATGTCGGTGCCCATGCCAATGTATGGAAACAACCAGCAAGGTACAAGCATCGGTCGGGAAGAGAATAATTCCGCTGACGTCTGTCACTTGTCCCAACCAAGCCCCTCTACTATTTCAACAACGATGTCTCAACTTTCAGCAAACACACTTCCAACTGTATGTATCTTTAGTTCCAACAGTACGTAATTAATCTTGTTTACGCTCTTAACCTTGTCTGGCAGTAATTAACAATTTATTGGATTTGTTCAAATTTCAGGCGCGATTACAAGCGCAGAGTTTTGAAGAAGTTGCCAAACAGAGTCAAAGCAAGGGTAATTTACAAGCAAATTATGGCAATTACTGCAAACAATACTCTCATTTAGTTAAGAGCAGAAAATCAGATGATGCATATACTTGGAGGTGTTATGGGATAGGAAATAGAAGACGGAGTTTTTACAAGTGTGCACACCCCGGTTGCCCAGCTACGAAGTCAGTTGATAGGTCATTAGATGGACAGATAATCGAGATTATTCATAAAGCTCGGCATAACCATCCTGAGTCACAGCTTACCAGAACTTCATCATTATCTGCCTTTTCTCAAATAATTCGGGCTTCCAATCATCTTACCATCAAAATCCCAGAACAGTCCTATGTCACGTATGAGGGGGTACCAATGGATCCCGAAGCAGCATCAGTTGTTTTATTGAGATCAGTACTGGATAAAGAGGTTGGTCATTCTTTTGTTAGACGTGAATCCTTGGAGAAGCTCTTACAACGGCGAAAAGAACGGACAGTTAAAACAAATTCCAGCAACATATATAAAGTTGCACATAAGACTCACAAAGAGTACTGGTCATAAATTTGGATGTCTGTACTTTTGCATGATCTAACTAAGATCTCAATATTTTCAGGAAACGTTCAAAAACAAGTGTTCTCAGATTCTCAACTGAAACCACCAATTTCAGGGAGATGGTACAAAGATACACTGAAGTGCCTAAAACCACCGATTTCAGGGAGATGGTACCAAGATACACTGAAGTGCCTAAAACCACCAATTTCAGGGAGATGGTACCAAGATATACTGGAGTGCCTACGAAGGAAGTACAGGAAAAGAGAAGAATGGCCGAATTACCCCGTGTTGGCTCTCTCGATTTAGCTTGATTCTAGCCATTGATGGGATTCTCCAACTTAATTCTATGTTTGATATCATAGAAATACAGCCATCTTGTCTTTCAACGTGGTTTTAGGGTTCTTGAATTCGAGTTCTGAAAAACACGCTTCTGCTGAGCCCATTAATCATTCATCCAGCTTTCACGGGGAGAGACAAGTTAGAACTTAAAAATAATGGTTGGGTATTTTTCTACCAGCTTAAACTTTTGAAATACTTGGTAATCCAATGCAACTTGGTTTTAATTCGAGCATCAGCTCTATTGGAATTTCTTTTTCTAGTTAGGCCAGAATTCTCTCTCCTCCACGTTCGGTCTATCAAGATATGGGATTTTTTGTTAGTCTTTTATGCGAACCAACACTGAATATCATCTTTTCAGCACTCAATGTATCTTCGACAAATACAGCTTCCTATCAGCATCGCCGTGCCTCTGCATGCGACAGGTCAAACTCCACTTGCTTCAATCGACACACCCCACGCATGAGTTCCAACAGACCTGGTTTTGCCACATCAACACTCTCCCACCACATGTCAACTCTTAAGAGGTCCACCACATGTTGTCCATTATCAGGTAGTGGGCCACATCCCTGACGTGTCCGCAATTTTGATTGTTTCGTGCACCACATGCTGATGTTTTATTGAGCCACATCATTAGTTGACTACTCAAGTTTGACCTATTCAGTCCATTGATCGAGGTTAATAGTCCGGTTCAAGTGCCTTTGACCGGTCCTTGTTGCTATACGATCTATTTTTAAAGTTCTTTCTTATTTTGACCTTTGTTTTTCACAAATCTACTTCTATGATAATCTTTTTGCACTCACTAGTTTGATTTGTGCATATATTTTATTTTAAATAATTATGGATAAGTTTAAAATTCCAAGCCCTATTCAAACTCTTTGGACAGTAATAATTATTTTATGTTTGGAGAAGAAGTTGATTACAATAAACAACATGGAGTAAATAGTGAACCATATTTTATGTTTCACAAGGATATTAGTAGATGAAAAAAATACTAATCACACAAGAAGACTATTCATTACAAAGTTGAGTCAAACCATTCTCATTATTTTTAGCATTTGAGTAATTATAATGCATTACTATTCCAATCTTGACTTATAAATATAATCTAATCAATTTGAGAATTGAGGATGGATGCAAAGGAGCTTGATTCATTTAATTAATGCATACTTCAAATTATATTTTATATTTATTGTCAACATATTAAGAACTTAATTGGTTACACGTATTAAGAATGGCTTAGTAAGAAAATAAAATAAAATAATTAAGTTAGACTTAATTGTAAAAAAAAAAGAAAAGAGGGCAATCTTAGAAGAGGAAGCCCAAATGGTGCAACTGCCACTTTGGGGGGAAAACCATACATCATATACAAAGTGCAACTAAAAATTAAAATTTTTCTCTTCCAGTGGGATCTTCTTTTGCTTTATTTAATGTAAAAACACAATCATTGGTAGAAGAATCGTAAACCTTTAAGATCTTTGATGTCAAAATGAAAAAGTGTCAACAAGTTGATTTACCAAAGTCAACCCACAAGTTTTAGTTTGTCGTAAATGACAAACTACCCATTTGTACAACCTCTAACAGTAATCCATGGGAATGTTTAGAGAAAAAAACTCTAAAGAAAGAAGGGGATGCTTAGGCTGGCCAAACCTTATGCTAATAAGGCTAAGTGACTATTGATTTTCACGTTACCCAATAAAAAACCAAAACCACAAGGGGAGGAAAAGGTGGTGATATTGATTGGGTTTTTTTTTTCTTTTTTTTTTCTTTTTTACCTGTTTTCCTTTTCAGCACTTAGGTGGCGTTTGGTACATTACAATGCAATGTGATTACAGGTAATATGATTGCAAGTAATATGATTGCAAGTAATGTGATTACAAGGAAAATAACATTACAGTGTTTGGTATGTAAGCAAAATAAT
>NW_018397261.1:2925491-2925631 GCF_002168275.2 Theobroma umbraticum
TTCATTTTTTTAATATATTTTTTATATTATATATTTTATTTTAATTTGTTTTACTGTATTATATAAATGTTAATTTTTTATATTTTATTTTATTTTAATATTTATTCTTATATTATATATTTTATTTTAATTATAATATT
>NW_018397261.1:2925811-2946042 GCF_002168275.2 Theobroma umbraticum
CCACATTGCAGGTAATGTGCTTTACATTGCAGTATACCAAACGGACCCTTATTCTTTTCATTTTGGGTAATCAAAGCATTTTATTTACACAGCAAAATTAGGTTTAACTTAACTATTAAGTTATTGTAAAATTGCCTTATGACTTAATTAACCATTTCAATTAAAGCCTTGAAGTTCACAATCTCAAAGCAATTAAGTCCAACTTGATTTCACTAGTTACTTTCTCACTAAGTCATCTTTCTTGTGCGTGATCCATTATATTTTTACATATTGGGAATAAATATAAATTATAATTAGAAATATATCTGGCTTAGATGAATCAAACTCCTTTGCATCCATGTCAATTTTTGAATTGATTAGTTCATATTTAGAAGTAAAGATTGGTTTCTAGCAATTAATACATCAAGATAATCCAAATGTTAAAAAAAAAAATCATAGTGGTTTAAGACAAAAATTTTGACTCTAATGTAATCTATACTAAAAGTTTAAAATTGTTTCTAGTAAACTTTCAATACTTTTTAATATGGAAAAAATAAAAAAATCATAAAAATAAATTAATGTTATAAATATATGTGTGAATGTTTATTATGTTATGACAAAAAAAGTTTAGGCCAAGTTAAACAGTGCAACAGGCCAAACACAAGAAGTGTAATCTGATTTGAACTCTTTGATTTGATTATGTATATCTAGATTTGGATATAGATTGAATTGGATTAAGATTAGGATTTAAAGGGTTATTTATCTATAAATAAACCTCTCACTTCATTGGTAAATACACCATTTAATAAGATATTCTTACTCCCTCTAAATACTTTTTCTTATAATTGTTTTTTCAAGTTATATTTCATAATACGTTATCAGCACGATCTTTTAATCTCTCAAGCTTTGGTATCGTTCAGTTTTTCATCATCTTTAGGTTTCAAAAGGATTTTAATGGTTGGCTTTTAATTTTTAGTTTTTCACTGATTGATTTTTTATTTTTGTTTTAGCAAATCAATTAAGTGGCTTGATATCTATTTAGTGTTTTCATTCTCTAAAAATCAACCTTAATGTGAATTTGCTATCAGTAGTGTATATTATATTGTCTCTTGATTTATTAAATTAGAATGTGAATTTGTTATCTTGTAGTATGTATCATATTTTGTCCATTAATTTATTATATTGGATTGAGTATGTGAATATGTATAATTGTATATGATCTTTTTATTTTGATATTGGAATATGATTTGCTCAATACATGATTTCTTTGTTTTGAATTTCAAATATGATTATGCTCTATATATGTAAATCTATCTTTGATACTATGAGATTTTGCATAAAACATTTTGAATTGAACAAATGAAATTGACTTTGTATGATATTTATTTTGTAACAAGTGAAAAATACTATACTTTGTATAATTTGACAATATATTTTGTTTTGGATTTCAAGTCCTTTTGTAATTAAGCAAAATAATCAGTTACTAATAAAAAATCATAAACCTTATCCTTTCTTTGAAATGAATGCGACATCATTTAATAAATATAGTTATGGACATGAAAAAGATCACCATAATTATTACAATTATGGTGATTACAATCATTATTCTAATAATAAAAATACTTTTAATCCACCAGGAGTATATGAATACTTTTAATCTATCAGAGTGGACGAATAATTTTAACCCATAAAGAGTGGATGACGAATACTTTTAACTCACCAAAAGTGGATGAGAATGGATGATAAATTCGTTTAACCTACCAAAAGTGGATGATGAATACTTTTAACCACCAAGAGTGAATAAATAGTGAAAAACTATATATTAAAAAAAGATAAAAGTGGACAAAATAAAAGGAATATAAAAAATGTAGCATGATAGGTCATTAGTCACGTACTTGTTATACGCTGAAATATCTTGTTGAATTTTATCAAGCATCATTGAAAGCTAAAAAGAAAAAAATCGAAGCAAAATTTGTTCAAAATGATTTTAACGATGGCCAACTTAATATAATACATCTGGATGTTGCTGATTTTTTTATTGACTTCAAAGAAAGAATTAATCATGTGATTGATGATTAAAATATATAAGAATGAAATTTTTTATGTTTTGGGATAATTTTATCATGAAGATGTTTTTATATGTTCTCATTATATTTAAATGATATATTCTTATTATATGTTTTAATTTTATATCTAATGTTTTTTTATGTTAACTTGTCAGTTTTTTAGTATATCTATATATATATATATGTATATTAATATTTATTTAATAGTACAAGATTAATTGAAGGCTCCAAAAGAGCCAATAATATACTACCTCAAAGAACAAAGTTTATAATATAAGATGTATTAGTTTCAACTAAGTCTTAAAGAAATTTATTAAGTTTTAAAAAACTCTTCTAAATGGAGATTTGAGACAATGAATGAAAGAAACACTTAATACCTCTATATTACATTTATTATTTCGAGTAAGAAATCTATGTTGAAAAATTACCTACTTTATTCTCTAGATTTTATTACATAATTATTAGAACTGTTGAAATTCATATTATAGTAAATCATAAGTTTACTAATGATTTAAATGTCTAGTACGACTAGTTAAATAATCCCATATCAAGGATGATGCAAAAATTATTAAAAATTCATGTGGTTATCTGTTGAAAAACTAAAATTTTTTTTAATCTAATTAATTCTTATATATTGCTTGCTCTCAAGGCAAATTAATTATTAGATTATCACTAGCTAACGTTAGAACTGAATCTCTTACACTTTTGAAACATATTCAAGGTGATATATGTGGATTCATACATCCACTATATATACTATTTAGATAATTTATGGTTTTAATAAATGCATTAACTAAATGATCATATATATACTTATTATCAACTTACAATTTGGCATTTACAAGATTACTTGTCAAAATCATTTGTTCATGATTACATTTTCTTGATTATGCAATCAAGACTATTTATCTTGACAATGTTAGTAAATTTACATCTAAAGCCTTTAATGGATATTGCATATTAGTTGGAATAACTGTTGAACAACCTGCTACTCATGTTTATATAAAAAACGGTATATTAGAATCGTTTATTAAAGACTTACAAGTAATGGTAAGGCTATTGCTTATGAAAACTAAACTTCACATTTCTGCTTGGGAGGCATGCCATTTTGCATGCAACAACACTTTTATGCATCAAGCCAATGAGTTATCATAAATTGTCCATTGTACAATCAGTTTATAGTTAAAAACTAAATATTTCCCATTTAGGAAGCTTTGAATGTGCGGTATATGTTTCAATTGCTCCACCACAATGCACAAAATGGGTTCTCAAAGAAGGCTATAAGTATATGTTGGATATGAATCTCCATCTATAAATGAATATATAAAACCATTAACAAGAGATTTATTGACAGTAAGGTTTGCCAATTTTCATTGTAATGAACCAAATTTTTCAACACTAAAAGGACAAAATTTGTCATTGGAAAAAAAATTTCTTAGAATGCATTATTATTATCTAGTTTTATTTTCAATACAAATCAAAATGAACTTAAAGTTCAAAAGATAATTCATATTCAAAATATAGCAAATTAGTTCTCAGATATATGTACTAACATAAAGAGAATAAATAAATCTTATATACGAGTTGCAAATGCTTTTGTTAAAATTGATGTCCTTGTAGGACAAGGCTTGCTAAAAGCGTGAGAAACCAATCAGTTCCAAACATAAAATTCTCAAAAAAGAAAATGAGCAAATATATTAGATGGTCAGAAAGAGGAAACATAAATTTTAAAAGAGATCCTTAATATAATTGATAAAATTTTTTTAAAAAAATTAGGTACCTTAAATCAATGAAAATGAAGAGATCTCAATAAATTATGTCATGACGGGAAAAGATAGAACCAGAATGAAATAAATGTCGACAATATTTTCGCATATAATAGATTGCTTAATATGATGAAAGAAAATGAGGTTCTTGAACCTATAACTGTTGATGAATGTAGACATGAAAATGATTGGCTAATGTGGGAAGGCACAATCAAGGTGGAATTGACTTCATTTGCAAAATGTGAAGTTTTTGAACTTGAAGTTTATACAACAAATGATATAAAATCAATAGGATATAAATGGGTATTTGTACAAAAATGAAATTATGAGATATAAGGCACAACTTGTCGCACAAGGTTTTACCCAAAGACCTAGTATTGATTATGAAAAGACATATTCTCTTATGGTGGATGCAATTACAATTCTATATTAACTAGTCTACCAATATATGAGAAGATTGCAACGCATATAATGAATGTAGCTACTGCCTATTTATATGGCTCACTTAATATTAATATTTATAGAAAAATCCAAGGAGGATTTAAGTTGCCTAAAGCACAAAATTTGAATTTTTGATAAATTTATTTGATTAAATTAAATAAATATGTATATGGATTAAAGCAATATGAACATATGTGGTATAATTGCCTTAATGAATATTGTTAAAAAAAGGCTATAAAAATGATCCTATATGCTTATGTGTTTTCTAAAAAAATTTGGGTTTGAATTTGTCATAATTTCTATCTATGTTGATAACCTAAACATTATTGAGACTTCTAAAAAGTTATCAAAAGCTATGGATTACTTAAATGAAAGAATTTAAGATGAAAGACTTTGAAAAACAAAGTTTTGTTTAGGTCTTCAGATTAAGCATTTGACAAATAAATTTTTTTTTCATCAATCAAATTATATAACAAATACTAAAACGATTCTATATGGACAAAGCATATCTGTTGAATTCACCAATAGTTGTAAGGTCACTAGATGTGAAAAAGAATCCTTTTTGACTTTATGAGGATGATGAAGAACTTCTTATTCCTGAAGTACCATATCTTAGTGCAATTGGAGCACTAATTATCTTGCTAGTAAAACATAACTAGATATATCATTTCCTGTAAATTTATTAGCAAGCGATAGTTCTTTTTCAACTCGAAGACATTGGAATGGATTTAAACATATACTTCAATATTTTCGAAGAACAATGGACATGTGTTTATAATACTCAAACGCATCAAAATCAAATTTAATTTGTTATGTGGATGCAAAATATTTATTTGATCTACAAAAGGCTCGATTTTAGACAAGTTACTTATTCGTATATGAAGGTACGACTATTTCATAATGTTTTGTAAAACAAACTATATTTGCTACGTCTTCTAACCTTATAGAAATTTTAGCAATTCATGAGGCAAGTTCATGATGTCCAAGAAAAAAAATGATATTAGTATTTAACAAATTCGTTCTAGTACAATCTAACAAATTTATTTACTAAAGTCCTACCTACTGTAACGTTTGAAAAGTTGGTGCAAAAAACTGAAATGCGATGTTTTAAAGATCTTAAATAATGCAGTCATTAAAGAGAGTAAAATACGCATTGTACTCTTTTCCTTTATCAAGATTTTTCCAATTAGATTTTTTTTAATAAGGTTTTTAATGAGATAGTAATTCAAAAACATATTTTTGAAAAGAATTATGCACTCTTTTTCCTTTACTCGAATTTTTTCTCATGAGGTTTTTTTTTAGTAAAGTTTTAAAGAGGTATGTTTTTAATACAATGGACATTCTAAGAGAATATTATAAATACGTGTGAATGTCTATTATGTTAAGACTTAAGAAGTGCATACTAAATCAAATAGCACAACAGGCCAGACACAAGAAGTGTAATTTGATTTGAGCTCTTGGCTTTGATTATGTATATCTAGACTTGGATATAGATTAAATTAGATTAACATTAGGATTTCAAGGGTTATTTGCCTATAAATAGGCTCTTCACTTCATTTGCAAATACATACTTGAATAAGATCTTTTTCTTAGCTCTAAATAATTTCACTCATACTTGTGTTTTCAAGTTATATTTTATAACAATTAATAATATAAAAAAATAAACGAATTAAGTGTTTAAAAAATTTATTTTAAAACATATCAAAAATGAAAAAGTACACCCAAGTATTTGGCTCATTAGTTGGTGTATTATCCCTTTGCCTAAAGAAAATGTTTCAAATCCCCTCTCCCCCAATTAAAAAAAATACTAATATAAAAAATAAAAGAGTATAATTCTTGCTAATGGTCCTGTGGAAAGGCCTATGAGCTAGGAAACTAGAGTTGTAAAAACTACATTCAACGATTTATGTCACCATACAAAAATCTTTTTTAAGAAAGCAGGAGACAAAGAACAAAAGATAATCAAAATTTCCATGAAAAAGACCACAAAAGGAAAAGAATTCTACTGAATCTGTTGCTTGAACATGGAATTGGAAAATCAAGAAATTTTGGCTTTAAGGCGTGTATCAATGCCAATATCTTTAAGGTTTTATTCGCCCCCACTTGTAGTATGCAAAAAAGTTACCGACATATAAACCTCGAAGATACAATGAAGCCTAGTGATTGATAGTGTTTTGCTATAACGAAATCAATCTACTGAGCACTCACCAGAGTATGACAAAATTATCAAACTTCTATAAGATTTTTCTATAGCAAAATGATATAAAAGAAAACTTGAAGAATGCAGAGAAAGAATGGGAAATTTGTTGTTTTGTTGTTTTTTGTACGTTCTATTGTTTTAAAGGTGAATTTTTTTATAGGCTTAGGTGCCTATTCCTAATGGACACAATTTATGTCTATTTCAAACAATCATGTCGGTTGGTTTTTTCCACAAACATTACTTTTCTTTTATTATTATTTTCCAACTAACATGATTTTTCAAATATGATTTTTCCAACAGATATTTTATTTGAAAATGTTATAGTGCTAATTGCCACTTGCAGATGATGTATTTTGTCTCATTAAACTCAAGACTTGGCATTATACCAAGCGTTGAATTGAGTTTCCACCATGGGTGACTATCAATTTATGAGCTTGAGCTTTATCCCCTTTGAGGTTTTATTTATAACATTGCGTGTAGCAAAATTATAGAACATGAGGTGTAAGTGAAAGATGAAAAAATGATTTACATTTCACTTTATTCTTTAGCGTGTAACAAATTGACTGAAATTGGCATGGCATGTAAAAATATGTTTACATTCCAATTTATTCTTTCGTGTGTAACAAATCCACTGAAGGTGCCCGCATAACAAAACATGCCATGCCTATACAAACAATTGTTACACGCCATGCCTTAAGTCTACAATTGTTACACGATGTGTACAACATTTCCATGAAGTCCACATTAAATGGAACAGCTACATTAATGTGAAAGTCTGAAAACCATAAACACCATATGTATGTAATGACTCTAACTCTAACCCTAACCCTAACAATTCAAATTCACATAACACCCTAACTCTAACCCCAACATTTCTAAACCCCACCATGATTTAATTCAAAACTTAAAAAGCTTCACAAACTTCTGATGGCATTAAAGCGATTTAAGGAAGAAATCTAGGAGGAAATCAAGGAACCTACTCGACCTATAACTAATTAGTTGTGTTTCAAATGGTAGTTTAGCTCGCCTTTGCCTTGGAATCCAATTCTTCTAAAAACTTTTGTGTGGAACAGCCTTGGCTTTTGCTTGCACTGCCACTTACACATTTGTGGGTACATGTTGCCCACATGGGAGGCAATTAAATGACATTGCAATCTTTACGTATGGCATTGGTGTAAGTGATGCTCATCCATGAATGTGTAGATCGAGGTGCAAGTAAAGCCTAAGTGATTTAGTAAGAATTGGAGTATAGGACATTGACCCAACTATTTCATTATATGTCAACATACCACATGCTAGTTGCAGAAGAATTCAAGTGTTGTAAAGTCTATTGTATGAAGAAGACGAAGACTTCAACAGTGAAGTGTTGAAGCGTTGAATTGTCCAAACACACATCTATAATGAAGTCAGACACATGGTTCAGGATGCAATACACATTATGGATTTTTGCTAGCAGTGTTCAAATAGAGCTTATATTGTTAACTATTTAAATTTCTATTTAGGGTTTACACTTGATTTATTGTAATGTTGAAGTGGTGTCTTTGATTTCCGTTTAGTTTAACGTCTTTTAAAGTTTAATAATTAATTCCAAAATATAATTTTTCATAAGAACAACATGACCAATATAATTTTTCGTATGATAACAGGGTATAGTTACGCATGACATGTTATTACAATGTATACATAGGCATGGCATGTAATAATACAATATATAAGCATGGCGTATAACAACACAATACATATGCATGTCAAATGGCAACGATTGCCTACTAAGGCATGATGTGTAATAATATGTCAAATTAGCCCGTTGCATCTAACGACACATTCCATAGAGCTTGACATCTAACAAATGGTGCTTAGTGGGCATGCCGAGTAAAGACTTATTATATATGCATGGCATGTGGCAACAATTGCTTACTAAAGAATGGCGTGTAACAAAAGCCTAGTAACCATAACGTGTAACAACAGAATATATAGGCATGGCATGCTTTGTTATTATGTGCTTCCATATTTTTTATTTCTTTTTTGGACTCGAATATTTGATTTTCCCTAGAGCAAGAAAAAAAAGCCAAAAATTATTTCTCCATTGTAGTAAATTTGAGAATTAGCAAAATCGAGAAACTGAAATGTGCGAAAATACATGTTACTCTTCATCATTGTAAGTTAGGTTTATATATGTAACTAATCATTAATCTTGGTACAAAACATAAATAAATCTAACCATTCTAGATACAAGTGTAAAAATGTTCTCTTTAGGTTAGTTAATTTTGTTATTTTAAATTTGTAAATGCTTGGTCACGTGCTAGGCCCCAAACAATTCAAAAACTAAGCTACTAAGTATTATCAAATCAAACGGGCTATTCAGCACTGTTCGTAAGAGTCATTTAAATTAAGTTCAAATGGTAAAATTGGATAAATTTTAATAAATTTTTTTTAAATATTAATCAAAGTGCTCCCTCTTGTAAAAAAGATCATTTTGAGAGGGAGAGACTAAAGTTAACATTGAATCATAGTAAGGATCTGTTGAGTCTACTAATTTTTTTTTCTTTTTCAATCAATTTACATTTGCTTAAAACTGATCACGTGGGAAAAAAAAATAAAATCCTCAATGCAATTATCAATTTTTTTCTGTGAGATAAATTTTATTTTTTAATAACTATAATTATAATTCAATCAACCAAAATTAATATTAAATGATAGTTTAGAATTATATTTCCTTTGCCCGATTTAATAGTGTCCAATTTTGAATTTCTTTTTTATTTGTCAAAAAAGATGGCACGACTTGTCTTTCTTTTATTAGACTTTGAATTACAAAGTTAATTGAAATACTTTTTTGCATTCTATTCTTTGGTTAGTTGTATGCAGTAAATAGGTCATTTTAACACTTGAAAGGATTTACATTGACTTAAATTAATAATTGCCTAAAAAAAAATTACTTCTATTCTACCATTGTCTGGGTCTTACCGGATATCATGCAAACTAGACAACCTTTTCTTGGGGCCTAAAAGTTGGGATGAAAACAAGGATACATCCAACATGAAACAAAACAAAGCTTCGAACATAAATTTTGCTACTTACCGGGTAGGGGAATTCTAAAAGTAATACAAGGGGCAAAACTAAAAGGGGCAACCATATCCAAATACAGTGGCAGCCAACACAGAATTGAATTGAACTATCACTGCTGAGCTTGGCAACGTACCTTACATCCCATCTTTATGAATCCATGACCGTCACCTCGGCCCAGATAGCGTAGATGGTGAAATTGTTGAAGCAAAAGTCCCCACAGCTTCCGATGTTAATTCATTTAGAAAATTGTCGTTCAAGTTACCCGCAACATCAACCAAACCCTCAAAAATCTTCACCACAGTGGACATGGAAGGCCTCCTGGAATATTCAGTTTGTAAACACCATGCCGCAACCTTCATCATCTCCACAACAGCGGTTGCATTTGACTGCATATCATCGCTGCAGTTATCAACTAGATCCAGAAGTTGCCCTTCTTCTAGCTTTCTCCTAAAAACACCCAGTAAATGCCTATCTTCCTCCTTTTGAGATCCATCCACATTTTTTCGCCCGCACAAAGTTTCTAGGACCACAACACCAAAGCTATAGACATCTGCCTTCTCAGTAATGACTGAGCTTAACCATTCAGGGGCCATATAACCAGGCGTTCCCCTCATAGTTGTTATCACTTGGCTTTGGTCTCTTCCAATTAGCTTAGATAACCCAAAATCTGAAACTTTAGCATTGAAATTCTCATCTAAAAGGATATTTTGGGGTTTGATGTCTAAGTGAATTATCTTTTGGTTGCATTCTTCGTGAAGGTAGGCTAGTCCCTTGGCTATATCTAAAATGATTTTCTTCCTAATTTGCCAACCTAGAGCAAGCTCTTGGTTTTTGTTGAAGATCCATCGATCCAGGGACCCATTAGGCATGTACTCGTAAACTAAAAGCCTACTAAATTTTTCAGCACAAAATCCAACCAAACTTACCAAATTGAAATGGTGAATGCTTCCTATAGTCTGAACTTCCGCTATGAAGGACTTCTTAACTGGACCCAAGCCATCAAGATGTTTCACTGCAACTTCAGAACCCGCAGGTAATGTTCCTTGAAAAACTGATCCAAATCCTCCTTCGCCAAGCTTGTTGCTAAAATTCTTTGTGACGTTCTTTAACTCTTCATAAGAGAATCTAGTTGGCATTCCCGATATGTTGTCTAGATAATCCTCCTCAACCTCTTTGAACCCTTTTTTAAATCGTAGAAAAAGGAAAATGCATAGAAGAAACACACCAAAGATAGCTCCAAGAGTTGAGCCCAGAATAACTGCTATATCCTCTCTTCTCCTTTTAGGAGGATTTGGTAGTGAAGGGCTTGGTAGTGAAGGGTTCTTGTTGGAATTCTCTGCAATTGGATTATTTTGCACCTTTATAAAAGTTGACATCAAAGGTGGATGAACATTAGAAGCCATCATTTTGAAGGAGAAGACTTCAGATTGCAAATAGCAGTTCAGAGAAACAGCGCTAAAAATAGCAGCTTTGCAAGAACAGTTCTTTAAACAGGCCTGCTTGCAATCTTCTATAGTCTTGACATAGTTCTCATTACTAGACGATACGACATAAGTCCCATTTCCAGACGTTATGACATAACTCTCATTAAGAAACATCCTTAAGCCATAAGTCTGATTACCAAACGTTGGGTTGGCAACATAATAGATGCCCTGGAGCTCGAGAAGACTCTGATGTTCAGATAGATCACAAGAAGTGGGTAAAATTGCAGAACACCCAAGATCCAGCCTTGTATAATTTATTGGCCTGAAATAAGTTGCTTCGCTTTGAGCTACAGTTTCAGGGCAACCGCATCCCTGTTCATAACAAATGCCATATTTTCCACATGCCAATGGATAATCACATCGACCAATTTCCAATAGATCAACCCCCTCCCACTGCGATTCTCTCCACTCATATGCCTTCAAGTGGCCGTCACTTCCCAACTGTATAAAATTAGCTGTATCTGCCACGTTGAATCGCCCAAACCTCCCTCTCTGGAATTCTGCATAATGTTTCCCTGTATTCATTTCCTCCACTAAACTTGTATAATAGATTTGGGAAGGATCAGCATCCATATAAGCAGTGAACCTGCCATCAATTATAGCAAATGCATGCAAAGCATCACTTGAGTTGGATGTCGATACACCTGCCTTTAACTTCTGCCCTGTCACTAGCCTTTGACCAAGAACTATAGAGTCCGTTGGATGATCAAATGACTGCCAAGCCATGTTATTGGTATTGTCAAACAGCATGAGGTTTCCCTCTGCAGTTAAGTTTAACCTGGAAACAGACTTACCAACTGTATTTGGGGACCAAACCACAGCACCGTTGTCATCTTGCAAGATTAGCCTTCCTTCTCGAGTAACTTGCAATATTGCTCCAAGCCCAACTGGATTGTATCTATTAGCAGACCACACCACTTGTGGAGAAAAGCTAGCGTTACCATCAGAACTGGTCTTGAAGATGGAGACAGCAAATAGGCAACTGTCACCCATAAAGCCACAGTGGAAGCCACAAACGAACATTCCATTAACAAGGATCGGTCTCACACCGGCTGTCTCCCAGAAACTTAAGTCAGATGACGGAACGTTTCTCCAGGAATTCGGGAAGTCGCAGATGATGGGTAGTCTACGATTTCAGCACTGATCAGAAGTGATAAGGAAATAAGTAGAATCAAAAGTATTATTAGAAAGTAGCTACAGGAATTCCTGCCAATCATCACTGCTCTAAGACGGTCAATGGCCTTACAAATTGGAGAATAAGCTGCAAGAATGGTGTCAAGTTGGGTAATGTAATTTAGCAATTCATGTTATCATATGAAAACCACTTTTAACACCGAGAAAGAGAAGAAAAGTCTATCGAAAACACTGATTTTGTTTGGAAAGAGAGGGGAAACACGAAGAATATCATTTCCTCGCACAGGTCAACGCCGCAGGGGCAAGCAAGTAGCAACTAGCAACTAGCAACTACCGGGAAAGAGCCGGGAAGGAGAACCGAATTGATCTGCTAAACGTGTACGTTGTGCTGAAAGAAAATTAAGCCCGAAATGTACTTCACAGAACGTTTTTTTTTTTTTTTATCACTTGAAATGCAAGAGATAATTATAGGGTTTTTGTCCATCAAAAAGAACAAACACCTTATTTCTTTTGGCAGAGGACGTTTAGATAATCCTTAACTATTTAAAAATAAATAAATTAAATTAGCTAAATGTAATATTTTAGAAAAAATGTTATTTATTGGAATAAACATGTTTATTTTACAATAATTATGCATATGAATTTTTCTTTTTCCTTTTCCCCCTTGGAGGCTGGATTTGACCAGTCTGGAGATGAGGAATGAAGCACGAAACGAACAAAGAACTTCGGTCAGGTCAACAACCATTATAGACTTTAACATTCACAAGGAATAGTCAGTCAGTGCATAAACTTAAGGCCAATTCATAAAAGAAAGAAAGGTCACAAACAATTCAAAGAGAAAAAGAGAACTTTATGATTTATCTTTCTACAACGTTAAATGAGAAATATAATGCTCCATTACTGTAAATATCCGAAAATAGTGAACAATAGAGCAGTCTCTGTCTTTTCTTATAAAAATGGATTAACTACTATGAAGAAATAAATTTCCACGTCTAAAGAATCCATCTAAAAATTTATTGACTCAAAATACTCTCTTGAGAATTACTATAAGAAAGGAGCCAAAATAACAAGGACAAGGCAATTGTTTAAAGCTCAAAGTGAACTGAGGTAATCTTTTATCAAACTGAAGAGTGGGGTAGCATTAGACAATCCTTCCAATCTCTGAAACACGATTCCATCCATCCGGGCCTGAACTCCATCTGAAAACGTCAAGTCTTGCAGCACTTCTTTTAGCGTTCGGTCTACTCCAACTATGGAGTTCCCTACGCCACTTAAGATCTCTGGTAGTGTCGGAGAAGGTCTCGACAACTCAACAAGTGTAACCTACTCCATTATATCACATTCATCTATATTTGAGAAAGCATAATTTTCCAAAATGACATATGATGTATAATTTATTTTCGATGAAGAAAAATGTAAAAAGCTGTCCTTAACAAGAACAAGACAAAAAAGACACTCAACCCAAATAGGTTATCTGCAAAGCCTTGAGAGCATAAGTTTTTAACATGATATGAGTGCATAATTTATTTTGGATGCAGAAAAACATGAACATGTGTCCTATTCTATATTATATAGCAGGATGCAGTTCTATCATATAGCATTTTGTATCAGCCCTAACGGATGGTGGCTAATTCCCTGTTGCTTACAAGTTACGCCTGGTGGCCACTAACAATGCCAAGAAACTGATTCCTCCACAACACCGGCCCTGCAAAAATAGATTATCCTACAGGATTTCCCCTGATAAGTCTGAGAACAAGAGTTGTTCACCACCAAATAGAAATCTCACGATTGAAAAACTACAAGATTAAGATGCAAAAGCCTAGGTCCCTCTAGGGCAGTACCGCATCAGCTACATGACAGAAACGTTAGGTCTCTTTTCATATTGATTTGGCCATCTACATAGCAGTATCCCTGTTGGATTAAACCAAGGAAACTACAAGGACAAAATGATATCTGAAGACTAACTCATCATATCATCCATCCTAGGGGTTATAATATCCAATCTCATAACAGAAAATCTTTACGCGTGTCAGTTATCATAAATTTACAGAGTTTACCAAACCAATCTGGAGTAAGTTGTGCTTTTTCAAAATGATATTTGAACAATAGTAATTTCCATCCTTGGAATAAGTTTCCATGTCATAAAATGAACAGTAAAGAACTAACCTTCCTGTCCTGGGGTATATTGGCCCTATGTTTTGCAATGGCAATAGCCCGAGAAAGCCCCCCAATAGCATCAACCAAACCACGTGAAGCTGCATCTCTACCTGCCCATACTCTGCCTTGTGCAACCTCTTCCATCTTTTCTACCTGTTGAATAATTCATATTCAGAGGGTTTTTTCCCCCTTTTCCCTTCTAAAGAAAAATAGAGAGGCAACTTGGCATTGCTTCTAAAACTGGAGATCAAAAGGAAAAACATACAGGCATTGATCTTGAGAAAGCTGCCTTGTCTCGAAATTGTTTATAAGCATTCTGCGCAGACTTGGCAAAAAGCTCGGCTTCATCTGATCTGGTATATTAAAATTAGTTATCTTTTAGTCTATTAAAAAAGAAAGTCCAAACAAAAGAACAACTGTTTTTCAAAAAATGAAGAAAAAAAAAAGACCAGTAATAGGACAACGAATAATTAACAGGCAAGGGGCAGAACTTGGCTTTTAACTCAAATATCAGATCATACTCTAATACGGATATCTTTTTGCTTTCGACATAATCAAACTATCTAACAAAAACATTAACCTTAAAGGCCGCTGCTCTGCTGCAAAAAGTTCAGCATATCTTCCCCTTGATATGACCTCCTTATTGAAGCCAATCTTTTCGTATAATTTCCCCAAATTAAACTTCCCTGCAAGCAAGCGGAAGGGAAAAACAAAATCAAAATTGATTTTATAACTTGCAAAAATCCAAAAGGCTTATGTAGGAAGTCAACATCTTTGGTTTTCAGCCACAAAAGCAATCTCTTCATAAAAACGAGGAAAAGACCGATTAAGATCTACAAAAGCATTTTACTATTATCTTTTTTTTATTTTGTTTATTGGAACAGCCTAATGAAGATAGCAGTACGAAAAGGAATTGAGTCCTGTATGAGAGTATTTTCGTGTGGTGAACGGTGAGAAAAACCATATTGAATTATTCATCAACAAACTGCTTTGATTATTTCTAGTCAGAGATCTGTGACAGTACCTTTCCATAAAAATATTTCTGAAACCAGAATCTTGAAGGTTACTCACTAGTCTAGTCATAATAAACTAGAGATAAGGAATGAATTCAAGCAATTAGTTTGCAGGTTTTCTCATTGAACAAGCATTATATTAGCATCACAATTGAACTGTAATTCAACAAGGACATTCAATTAAAATAAAAAATTATAAAAATATTACAAAGTAGTAACCATGTACAAAATGAGACATTCGATTATTTCATGTCTCAGATATCTGCAACCGGCAATCTGGTATAAGGCTTGGATATTTTGGTTTTGGGGACAAACTCAATGGAAAAATATTTGATTTTCAAGGTTTTTAGAGAAGTTGCAAAACTTATAACAAGTTTCTGATTGTGAGGACCCAACCGATCTGTATCTTTTAGATATTTCTATTTAATTCCCTCTGGCCAAATATTTAATATTCTTTTTAGATTTATTACTCATGTCTTGAGAGAAAAAGAATGAATATACAAATTAACAAAAAAAAACACCCTTTCACATATAGCTTACTTATAGGCAGTTTTCTGACTCCCAAGCAACTTCAATCTCTTTATTTTACAGCCATAGAAACTCCATGCTTATCAAATTTCAGAGAGTTAGTTCACCTGTGACAACTCCAATTGAACCAGTTAAAGTCAAATTTTCAGCCACGATAGTCCCAGCTGCCATAGCCATATAATATCCCCCACTAGCTGCCACATCAGACATGGATGCTATGACAGGTTTTGATTCAGCCAAAAGTCTGATTTCCCTCCACATTCTGGATATGATAAAACATCAACAATAGTTAGCCAAAGGACCATAATAGATTTTCTTTTTCATAATCCATTTTTTTATTTCAAAAAGCAATACAAATGCTGATTGTTAGCATACGATACCAACGTTCCAAATTTGACATGATTCAGAATGAAATCAAAAAAAAAAAAAAAAAAAAAGAATGACATGTCAGAAGAAAAGTACTTATGGCCAAATTCTCAAAGTTCTACACGTTTTATAGGGATATGTTTTATTTTGTTTATGTCATTCTCTTATTATAATATGCAAAAATAAGCAGGATGCATTCTGGATTATTCCTTTTTGGTACACTTTCTTGCACTATTTAGATCTGAGAACATCAGTAACCTATGTTCCTCATCTGTCAATCTTTCACATAGATTCATTTACTTCTCTTTTTTGGTCCCAGATATTCATCCAAGGTTAACATATATAGTATTCTATATATCAGAAGCCAATCATTTGCCTCAAAAACATAGTTTCACTGCCAATTTTTTTTTTTAAAAAATGAAAAAACAGTGGCTTGGAGGACCACATGATGATCATAAACATTAGTGCTCTGTAAAGAGAAATTGAAAATAAGACCAAGCTGCATTGTCATAGATATACTAGGTATGGAACATCTCATCTTCAGCTGACTTAAAGATTTGAATTAGATGAAAGCATCTAAATAACCAGTGAGCAATAAAACACAGGTAGTTGGTATGGAACTTCTCATCTTCAGCTGACTTAGAGATTTGAATTAGATGAAAGCATCTAAATAGCCAGTGAGCAATAAAAGCCAATGCAGCCATCAGAAGCAACATGGTATAGATACAGCAGCAAAGCATGGCCATTCAAGTATAAATCCTGTGATTTTGAAATCATCATGTATACTTATGCATCTGATATTCCCTTCCTAAACTGTTTAAAATTAAAACATTCGATTGGACCTCAGACATTGAAGAAATGCAATGCATAAAAATGCTGAAAAAAGAGTAAAGGTGAATGAAGTTAACAAAGCCACACTGGAACCAATGCACACAGCAAGCAAGCAGCAGTGAACATTACTGTAACAAATCCAGCACTGAAGCTCACCTACCTCCTGAGGTAGAGAAACCTAGACACACCCAACCTCTAACAGTCAAATATCATCTCTTTTACATTTTGGACATTTAAAAGAAAAATAAAGATGAATTTTCAGCTTCAGAACATCCACAACTGATTCGGCGTGGAAAGAAGAAAGAGCTGTCCACTGCAGCATGTAGGCAGAATGACTTGCCATATCCTCCAACTCTAAGACGACTATGCAACTAATCCTCTCTTCTTTACCCTAATTAAAAGCACTCCAACTTTTTAGTTAGCTTCCTACATCATTCTCCCACTCTTTTTGCCTACAAAGTTTACCGCGTCAAATTGATGGAACTCGTACCATTTAGCCTACACATTTGATAGAGATTAATGTATTAGCTTGCTTACTCATGGCTGTCAGGCACTACAAGATCAAAGGTAGAAACTAACTCTCTTTATGGTTTGCAAATTGTTTGAGGCCACTGTTAGCAACAGGTAAGGTATATGTCGAAGGACTGAAGACTAGTCAGATGGATATATCAGCAAGGCTATCATCAGCAAAGATCTGATAAATTCAAAAGCAAAAACTCTCTTGACTGATTTACAGGTTCCAAAGTTTACCACTTACTCAGGAAAACTCATGACCCATTGCGAACCTTGCTAATCTTGAACATGGAACATTGCAACTGGGCTACAGGCAACACAGACCCAAATAACTGTTCCTTCCCTACCTGAGGGCACATGCTTCAACTTAAAATATTCACGTGTGATTTATCTAATTTTAGAATAAAATACCTATGTTTATTAGAAACTCATGAAATATAGTTACACCGATAAGATTACACTAGTAGTATGATGGGCAGGGGAGGTTATCAGACTAACCACTTCTCCAGCCACACCACCAGAAAATACACATGGTAAACTTTGACAAATGCAAGCTTATTTACCATGCCAAAACCCAAAACTGATCCACTACTAACTCCACAAAGTTCCATGTACCACAAAATGTAGGAGGAAAACAAGACATTGCAGTATTGCACAGATAACAAAAGCTTATACATTCTTAGTTGTCTGACAATAATTAGATCCTTAAAATGACACTTACTAGAAAATGTCAAAATATAGCTGCACTTACAAATCTGAAGCAAGAGCATCACCTCCAGGGCTGTCAATTCGGATGATAGCAGCCTTGTATCTTTTCGACTCTGCAGTAAATGTAAATTTAATTGTAAAAAAAAAAAAATCACTAAGGGTGGGGGGAATGGGGATTAGTAGTAACTGACATAAATAAGCCAGCACCCATGCAGAAATTAATTATAGCAACTTTGTACATGTAAATGCACACATGTTCTTTGGATATAACTAATAATATCCACCAAAGAAGGATTTTAAAAGCTATCTGCTTTGTAGTACATAAACACTAGTGAGCGTTGGAAAAGCCATGATTTTACTCCCTCTTTTTTTTGTTCAATTCATCAAACAAACATTAATGTCCATTTATGCATCTATTGTAAAAGCATACAGTAATAGTGAATATGATTTAATAGTCTTTATCATTCAAAAATGAACTGACAAATAAATGCAGCAAAACACCATTCATGCTAATGACAAATATTTAAATCTTAAGGACTTTTGTGTTTTGGGCTATTTTCTTTCAGTCACTGCAGAAGGTTGATATTATTTGACTGAACATTTGTTCTCCCTCTCCCTCTCTCTTAAATCCTGATTCTCTCTCGACCAAATCCCAGTTCTCCAATATTTTGCAATTCTGGTCCTGGTTATTTTATATGTCACATTTTCTGCTCTTTGAGTTCTTTCTTCTACATGGGCAGTTGTGTTATGAAGCTACCTGGTAACATTTCAAGCTGACTACCAAATTACCCTTTTGAAGGAACATACTTCACAAATAAGACAATCATATTTTACCTTTTTCTGTATTTGTCAAACTTTAAGCCTTGTAAACTCAGGATGAAAAAGCATTCAATATGCTTTATTGTTTTATTCCCTCTTTGAAGGTGGAACCAGTGCATATGCAACTGAGATTCAAAATAAGTAAATACTTCCATTTGAACAGTTAAGGTTGTTAAGATCCAGGTTTCTATCATAATGCATTTAGCTACTGGCAGAACCCATGCCATCATGTAATCAGACAACTTTGGACTGCTTCAAACATCAATTCTATGAATTGCAGTTAACTTGTATGTCACTATAAAGTTGCTTAGATATAGGATTTGGTCCTGTGAAATGTAAAATTTAGAGCTAGATTTTATTTCATCTACACATCATTGCATGAAAGGAAAATCAGGTGATACCTCTGACACTACGAATCTTCTCAATGATTTGCTCTGCAATGATACCAGAACTTGGCGCATTTAATGGACTCCGGACACGGCTAATGCTACCAGAAGCTCTGATCACAGCTATTTGATCTCTACCAGCTGCTAAACCAAGAGTCCACTTCCTAACTTTGGAGTATTTCCTACATTTTGCAACAAAAAAAAAAAAGTTAAGTAAATTTAACATGTACACCATTTTGAGTTGGCAAGCAATGGCATAAATTTTACAGTAGGCTTGGTGTGGCATAAATCATCACCAAGAAAAAAAGAATATATAATATTAAAGATAATATTTCTTCAATGAAACATCAGGAATGTAACATACACATGTCTATAGTTGAAAGTTGTAGAACCAACAGACTAAACATGCTGCAACACAACGCACACATTTGAAAAAGAAGAAAAAGAAAAGGGAAAAGCAAAGATTGTCGAAGACAGAATTAGTTACATTATAAAGCATTTCCTAATGCAAGTCTTAGGTTACCCAGATCATTGAGCCAGTATTTTAAAGTTTTCAAAGTCACTATGACCTTGAGGAGATTATACACTGTATAAATGCAAAAACCAATATGCCCCTCAAGGACCTCTGACAAGATACAAATTTTGCAATTATTAAAACTTTTACATGAATGTATTAAAATATGACAAAATGAACGGTAGGATTCATAACCATTATGCTCAACTTGTGATATGAAAAAACAAATCTCTTTTGAGGTACATATAACTAGGGCCAAA
>NW_018397261.1:2946052-2956893 GCF_002168275.2 Theobroma umbraticum
GTAGATAACCACCTCCCCCCCCCTCTCAAACCCTTCCAAGGAGTTCAGAACTAAAAGTCTAAAACCTTAAAATCAAAATTTAAAGATCAACTGCTGGAATTCCCTAAGGGCCGATAGTAGAAATGGGTTATCATCAAAAAATTTGAAACAATAGAGTAAAAAATTTCAATGCCTGAAGATTATGGAGACAAAAGACAGAAATTACCTGTAATCAACCATAAGAAGATTTTTATCCTTTTGGACTCCAAGCCTCTCTTTTAACATTGAGATAACCTACATAAGTTACAAACATCAAATATTAGTCATATAAATCTAGAGAGCTAGCTTAAAAATTAAACTGGAGACCAACCCCTAACAGCAGTTTATGACCACTTTCTGCCGCATTCTTCAATATAAAGCATAAAGCAGGCACCAAAGGTTAGTAAATGGTACATATAGCAAGCTGTCTGAACCGCCAAGTTTATACATCTCAATAAAATTATATATAATGTCAGCTAGATTATTAGTATGTCTTAATAGCTTTGTTCTTTCTTTTAATCTCTCAGAGGCTCTAGATCTTGGGAAATTTTTCCACCATAAGCAACTGTTAAGGAGCTAGGGAGCACTATATGCATTACATTAATAAGATTTACCAAGTACAAACCCAGATGAAATTATGCCATATATTTGTTTATTTCAACTGCACGCTGCATTAGCATCTGATAATTCTACCTGATCATCATAATGTATATTCGTTATCAAGCCCTCCTCTTTCAGCTTTTCTACTTTATAGATCCCTTCATTAATGAAGTTCTCAACATCTTCTCGTTTCTTTCCTGTATAAGATTTGCATGAGCCAAAAATCATCTTTAATATTTGAGATCAAAGCAAAACCATAAAATAGAAAAAGCACCTTTTGAAGAAGAAACTACATCCAACCAATTCCCATATATGTTATCAAGCAACGAAGTAAGCATCTCACAATTTTCTTCCGACATAGTCTTCCGTGTAAGCTGATCCCCGGCACTTTTATATTTACCAATCCGTTGCACTTGTGGTTCAATTCCTATCTTCTCAAAAACACCTGCAAATAGAATTTATACCACCAATCTATTGTTAAAATGCAAGCCACCACCATGCCATTGACAAATACTATTAAACAGATGTAGACTAAAAGTTGAAAATGTGAAAGTATAACCATCAACCAGGGAGCTACATAAAAGAACGTATAGCAATGGCAAGATGATTATTTTATTCATATATGAGATGCAAATGGACTACCTATTGGTTCCATCAATAGCCCTCCACCTATTCATATTTCAAGATAACTAACTAGAGGTGGTGCCATGATTTTCATTTTCAAGTATTACAATAATAATCTTAAAAGAACCACTCAACTACAATCATTGCATCACCAAAGAAGAGCTTCTGGCAAAGGGAAGGGATATTGAAACACTTTGTCATAAGGGCCGTCAAAACTCTGCTAGAAATCAATTGAACTAAGCCGTAATCGCCAGCTAACTAGGGCCAGCAGCATGAATGTTTCTCCATCTGGTTCTAAATTAATATCTTCGACAAATGCTTTAAAAAATAAATAATAATGATAATAACAAAAAAAAAACTTAATTGCTTTATCAACTGATAAGTAATTTTTAGCACCTCCAAATACTCCATGGCAGCGCAACCACAGGACTAATGATTACGTATAAGTTAAATGGCTAAAAAATTCACAACCACCTTTCTAATTTTTTATTCTTTGCAACATTTAGAATTATCTCACTTGAATTTCAGCATGGAAAAAATTACTAGTTTTAGCAATTTAATGGTTCTGAAAGGTTGGAACTCTTATAATGAAATACACAGTTAAATATTGTTCACAAGATACTGAGCAAAGAATTTATGGTTGGACGAACCAAACTACGGGTACTTAGCTTTGTTAGAATGGTTGTTGTAAACTTAATAATAACAAAAAAGAAAGAAAGAAAGATGTAGCTTGTCAAAATGGTTGAACTATATTAGCAATGCTGGCAACCACACACAATATTCCAATGATAGGAACACAGAGGGATAACACAGAGGCTTACAGAAGATCAAAGGATAACTTTTGAGTCTTATTCTTTTGCCTTAGTATTGAACAAACTTATTTGGTGTATCCAGGACACAAAAGTTTGGTATATGCTCCCTACTAAACATATTTGTTGTGAAAAAAACCAGGGCAGTGCTAAGCTTGAGTTTAAGAGGCAAATATCAAATCACTTTCTGAAGTTAAAAAGAGTTTCCATTAAAGTAGGTCTGTATGAAGTACATAGGATGTAGATTTAGTAAAGAAAATATATGTAATAGAGTGATAATGAGAATTGGAGATCTAGACACACCACAAAATAGGCAATTTCAGTGCCCTGAATCAATGATTTAGAAACTACTAGAATTCATGGAAATTTCATTTAAAGGATCTGTGCCGGTTGGATGAAATGGAGTGGCATATCTTGAGTCTTGAGTGAGAAAAAAAATACATACATAAGGAAAAAGAAAACCTTTTGCAAGACAGGCAAATAAGACTAGCCTTGATTTATGGAACTGAATATTTGGCAGGAAAGTATCAACATGTCAAAGAATTGGGTGTTGCAAATATAGAACACTAAGATGAATCTTATGATATAAAAGAAATACATCCAAGACAAGTGATGTTGTAATAATTGTAGAAAAACACAAGAGAAACATCTAAGGCGATTTGGATATGGAGATGAATGACCACAAGTACTCTTGTATCAAGATGCTACTAAATATAGGATGCCATCTAAGGTGACAGAAACTATCAAAAAGAAACTTCCTTTATTGATCTTGCAAAGAATATAGTCCTTAAAAAAGAACAATGGCATAATAGGATCCATGAAGACAAACACCACATACAGGAAAAATTTTGATTTGTTGTTATTGTTGTTCCTATTTGGCTATTTCTATGTACAAAACGTCTGGGAGCTCAAAATAGGAGGAAGTGAAAAGGGATATTTAGAAGGCTCCAGAAAACAAAAAGGTCCATTAAATTTCCAAAAGAAAAAAAAAATCATTTTGTTGCATCAAAGTTGTAAAGTTCCTATTATGTCAGTTGTGGCTAGAAATAAGAATGATAAAAATGCTTCAGACAGATTGTCCACTAGGAACCTGTCACCTAACTCAAATCAAATAATTAATTAGTCCCACATGAAGCATCTGATTTATCTCCCTAGCTAGACCCGCAAATTAAATTGACTTCACCAAAGATTTGATATAAGCTCAAAGAAACAGAAAATAATGTCCAACACATCTATAAAAGTTTGAACTGTAATCATCGTTGGGCATGCCACCTTTTAGATGTAGCCAAATAGAAAAGAAAAATAAAAAGATTAAGGTTCCCCTACATACAAGCTTTTCAATAGTAATTAAAACCAAAAAAAAATGACAAGAGAAACAAGAAGAAAGTGAGTGAGATAAATTTATGCCAACTAACCTCCAAGGAATGATGCTTGAACAGTCAAACCATACAAAGAAAAATAGGCGCTTGGTGGGGCATAGATCTCTTCACATGCGCAGGCAAGGTAATACTCTTTCTCCCCACAGGCAGGGATATATGCAATGATAAATTTACCTATAAGTTTCATAAAAGATTAAACTATAAATCCTTTTAACAATTATCTAAGTAGTTAAATAATATCTAACATTATGCATAGAACAAATTTTACCCTCCAGATATCTAATATATGGTAACACTTGTTAATTAATGAGAAAAGCGCTTGAAAAACATAATCAAAAATAAAATGATAAAAGAATTTACATTGCAAGATGAGTTAAGGTATGGTCATTATGTTTGCACAGTATAACTAAAGGACATTCGTACCAGAGGTTATTCACTGTGCAGATAACTAATTACACCCCTTTCCCCCTACACACTAAAAAGAAAAAAAAACCTTTTCCGTTCAAAAGCGTCCATGTATGAACGCACAGAATCTTTTATTTGTCAATAAAAAAATGCTTTAATGTTATTTAAATGTGGTTACGACCACAGTAGCTATTTCCTTCTCAATGAATAAACTCACCAGTTTTCACTCATTTCAAATACCCAAGCTCCAACAGTTCAATTCATGTGCACCGATATCCAAAATTGAAGTGAGACAATTAACTCCATGAGGCTACCTGATTTCTTAAAATTCAAAATATGCCTCCGAATTTCTTCAACTTTTCCCCATCCACAGTTCAGAGGTTCAATGTGGAGATAGACACCAGAAATACGAGGATCATATGCAGCTTTTACGAAATTCTCACAAATTTGAGGCAGAGATAGTCCTGGAGAGAAACGGCTCTTTAGCTGATCAGATATCTGAAAATGAAAACAGTACAAATTTTCAAACCAAAATATAACAATTATATCAAAAGCTACAGTGTAGCAATTTCTCAGGAAAAAGAAGCTTAAATATAAATTAATGGCATTAGGGTACAGCTGAACCAATCCAGATGCCATTTTAGCAAGTTTTAGATCTTGGACACTTCTCACTCTGGACGTACGCGTAATCTGAAATATCAAAAATCAAAGGGTTCTGTCTTACATGATGAACTGTTTTCCCTCATTTCATTTGCAAAACAGAATAATCTAAAATAGCAAACAATATGGTGAGAATGTAAAAAAAAAAAAATGATCATCAAACAATCAGAAATATTTCTTGTAGAGGGGTAGCACCGCAGATGCATATTACTTGAAGACTTCCTAGTACGACAGAACTACAATTCCAGCAACAACTCAGCTAAACAAGATTAAAAATAACTCAATTTTTCAGAAAAATGACAATCCATATACATAAGATTCTACAAACAAAACAATTCCTGCATATTGTATCCATTTCACCTTAGAGTAGCGACTCCATTAGCATCTGTAGAACCTCATTTATTGCTTCACCAAATGCATTAAAAATGCAATGCAAAAATAAAACCAATATATATATATATATATATATATATAAATGAAAGGGCCTAAGGAAAAATTAAAACTGAAAAGAACCAAACCTGGCCACGCAGTTTCATGGTTAAGACACTGCCTTTTCGAACCCTCTCCCAAGGGAATGCAATAAGCATCTTAAACTTAACAACAAAACTCCTCCACCCACTGATCTTCTCATACTCCACTTCTCCACTCGGATAATCCTCAGCCTCAAACTTTGCACCACTTTGACTCCCAATTTTTTCTGCTTTTTCATTCTGGGTCTCGGCGGAGGATGAGGAATCATCGAAAGCTCGGGTGGAAAAGGAAAAAGAGAATGAAAAGTTTTGTCTTTGGAGGTGGGGGTGAGGGTGGAGAGCTGGAGAAGAAATTGAAGCAAAGAAAGAAATAGGCGAGTGGCATTTGGAAAGAGAAGGGACTAAAAGAGGCCTTGAGAGGATTGAAGTGAAAGTTCTGGGGTGGATTCTGGGAGTGGAATGAGCAGTGTGGAAGAGTAACAGTTTTGACATTTTTTTTTTTGGGTTTAGTTTACGGAGAGGAACTGAAGGAGAAGAGAGAGAAGGTGGTTGAACAAAGAACTGGATGACAAACAATGGAGAACAAAGGTAAAGTTTCGTCCACGTAACACTTTCGGGCCTGACACGTTGCCTTGGATATGTGATTAAGTGAATCGTTTGGGCCAAAACCCAAAAATGCTCCTTCATTCTTCCCTTATTATTCTTATGCTTGTCCTTGAACCCATAACAAATATTTTGATGATCAATTGCAATGCTTTTTCTTTTTGTTTGCAAAAATAAAAAGGTTTGGTCTAACGGAATATTAATGAACTCAGCCAGTGCATTAGGTTTAAGGCATATTATCTACTTTTTCCCAGAAAACAATTCCAACAGACGAAAAGGAACTTTGTCATTGATCTTTCTATAACGTAAATGTGAAACATAACGCCTAACATATTGAAGATTACAGCAACCTCCTCTTGCCTTTCTTCTCCTGGATGAAAATTGTTCTACTCCAATGAAGAAATGAATTTGTCCTGTCTATCAACAATTGTCTAAATGACCCGTTTACATGATCGAGTCTCTTGAGAATTACTAATAAGAGAAGGTAGACAAAAGACAAAGACAACAAGGTAATTGTGTAAGCTCGAACCTCTGGAGCACGATTCCGTCCATCCGGACCTGAACTCAGTAGGAATACCTCAAGTCATGCACCACTTCTTTTACTGTTCTACCTACTCCAACTATGGAATTCCTTATGCCACTTAAGATCTCTGCCTTCATGCCAGGTCTCGACAACTCAACAAGTGTAACCTAATGCATTATATCACAGACATCAATACAGATTCTTTGCAAAGCATTGGGGAAGCGTAATTTATGTATGTATTTGGATGAAGACTGATGGAAAATCTGTCCTCAACTGAGCATGACAAGACAAAGCACTTAACCCATATATCTAAATAGGTATTTTTAGAAGCTGTTTGGTTCCCTAGAACTTCTGTAACAAATGTTATTGGACTAGAGTTATTTACAAAATATGAGGTTAAAGTAATATTGGACAAACCTGTAAAAATGTATTTAATAATATTTTAATAGTACAATGTCTGAAAAAGTTTATAAACAAATTAAAAAAATTCAAATAAATTATTATTTTTTATTACATTTAATTAAATTTTTATATTTTTATTTTTACGTTTGAAAAGTCTTTATTTTTAATAATTGACTAACTGTCAACTAATCCAAACGTCACTTATCATTTTTATGTCAAACTATATATTGATATATCATAGTCGATGGTGATATGACATGCTTATATGATATAATGACATGCTCATATGATATTTTTCACACTCTAAATCAACATCACATCAGTATTATGTGAGAATAAAATGACATGGTATTTTGATCAATCTTTAGTTATAAGGTCTATTTGATTCAAAATATAAATGTAAGGGATTGAATTTTTTTTGAATAATTTAGAGACTTTTTAAAATATTATATCTATTTTTATTTATTTTAAATAAAAAAAATAAAAGAATCAATTTTATTAAGGAAAAAGATAAATTTTAAAATGAAAGAAATAAATAATAATAAAATAATTTTTACTAATTAAAAATATTAACAAAAACTAAATTAAGAGAAAAAATATTGTACCAAATAAAAAATTGAATGTAAAAAATTCAATTCTCTTAATAATTTTATGAATTATTAAAACATTAATTGAAAATATAGAGAAATCTCATTAGATAGTTGTTACGATATATTAACCTAGCTTTAAAAAGTTTTGATTTGTAGGTTTGCCTAAAAATTCAAATGAACTTTCCATATAAATTAAAATTTCTAAAATTTTGATGGTGAAATACTTTGCTTTTGTTTTTGCAATTAATTAAAAAGCTGTTTCATAAACTGGGCTCACTTAAAGCATCGAGAGCGTAAGTTTCCAACGGGATATGAGTGGATAATTCTTTGAATGCAGCTCATTTTATTGTTTGGCAGGTTACAGTTCTATCGTATAGCAAGTTGTATCAACCTTCATCAAACAGTTAATTTTTTATTGCTTGCAAATAAAAGATTATGTATCAATCGATAACAATCTAAGATGTATTAAATGAAAGAAATTACAGGAACATGATGACATCTGAAAGATTAACATCATCCATCCTATGAGTTATAATATTGAAATTCATAACAGAACAAATTTTATGCAAGGTACCAAGAAATTAAAAGGTTCACCAAGTAATTTGAAGTTATGACCTCTTTACTCAAGCCAATATTTACATATAATTTCTTATACTTAAACTTCTCTGCAGGCAAGCGAAAAGGGAAAATAAAACAAAATTGATTTTATAACTTGCAAAAATCCCCAAGGCATATGTAGGAAGCCTATGTCTTTTTCTCTTTTTTTATTTTTAAGCCACAAAAGCAATTTGTTCATAAAATTGAGGCAAAGATCCAATTAGGATTCGCAAATAATGGCTGTACGAGAGAATTTTGACGTGAAATGTAATGACAAGAAACATAGATAGTTCATCAACAACCTACTTACATTATTTCTAGTCACAGATGTAAAATAGTATCTCTCCATGGCAATATTTGTGAAGTCAAATTTTCATTGTGACTGCCGCTAATAGAGTCATAATCAAGTGGAGATAAGGAATGAATTCAAGCAATTAGTTTGTAAGTTTTCTTGCTGAAGATATCAACAAATAACACTTATGCAGCACATAGTTGTAAGAGTAAAATATCTAACAGAAGATATTTTTTTGAAAGATTATTTCAAAAATTAATGGATTTGTGTGAAATTTGGATTAAAATTTAAGGGATTTAAGTATTTTGCTCCAGTGGCAATTGATGGATGCTGAGTTAGTTATAACACATGAAGAGCTTGTACTTAAAGGTTAATTAATTAATTTAATTTTGTTTTCCAATTAGTTACGGAATGATTCGTGGTTGTAAAGCAAGATTTGTAAACAAGTGTAAGAACACTTGTCCTATAAACAAATTGATTTTTTTTTTTTTTGAAAAATGGATTTTATATCATTGAGGATAACCTCTCATTTAGGGAACAAAGAGATTTTAGGCATCTATACCCAGCGAATAAAGGGCATACAAGCCTAAAATTCTTACAACAACCAAGAACCAAACGAAAAACATCAGTTGACACTCGACTCTAAGGTCACTATACAGCGCAACTAAACCCCTGCAACCAGTCACAAACTCATCCCAGCACCTCAAAAACTCAGCTGGTACAACAAAATAATGAAAGTTATAAAACACAGGGGCTTCCTTGATACCCTTACAATAGTGAAACGTAAGCCAAAATTTATACCCAGCCATATATTAACAACAATCTCGGCCTCATTCTCATATAGGAGCCTTACTTGACATCATGCTACACGCTCATATCAGCCCCGACAAAGCACATTAGAAAACAAACCAAGCCTAAGCATCAGTTCCATACTAGCCTTCAAGTGACATTGAAAACTTCCGGTCGATGCCCGGTACGGCTAACTCCTTACTTAGCCAAACTGTCCGCAACGTGGTTACCATCTCTCAATATGTGCTCAATGTTCCAGCTAACAATCCTATTTTTTACTGCCTCAATTTTAGTTATTCATTTTCGAAGCTTTTAAGGGGGCTTTAGAAGGTTCAAAGATCCACTTAACAGTATTTAAGGAATCACTCTCCACTGTCAAATAATGTGAAGATGCCAAACTAAAAAGTGCCCAAATAGTCATAGCTTCCCTCAACGCAAGGACTTTAGCAAGATTGGCATCAACAACCCTAATGGACTTGGAGAAAACAATTTTGACCGTGCCATTATCATCTCTAAAAACCCCTCCAATGCCAGCCTCCCTCGGGTTCCCTTTAGCCGCACCATCAACGTTTAATTTAAAAGTGCCAACCCTAGACCTTTTTTTCACTCAATACATTTATCAATTCTCTTTGGCTTGTCAAGTAACATGGCAGTTTTTGGTTCTCTAAAAATGTCCAATGTCAAGAGATTGTTCTTCAGCCATAACACCCATGCCCACAAAGCCATTCTCAATTTAGAAGTATCACATACCTGTAACTGATCTCAAGCTTTACCATTGAACACAATATCATTCCACACCAACCAAATAGTCCAGCAGATTGCAAAGAAAGCCATTTCCCAAATTCTTTTATCGCCTTCTTTAAATTGGATATCGTTCCAAGATATGAAAAAAATCAATAACCCTTGTTAGAGACACCTAGTGGAGATTCCACATGTTGCAGTAATATGTTCAAACCTTATAAGATTCTTTACAGAGAAAGAAAAGGTGGTCGATAGATTCATCATCAGTCCTACATAGCACACACTTAGCTTGGTTATTTCTAAGCATTCCCCTCCTAACTAATTTCAATTTCATTACCATTTCTAAGCTTTCTTTGCCCAAACATAACGCCAAATTTTGTCCTCTCCATTCTCATCACTATTGGCCCTTTTACAAAAAGATTTAACGGAATAGATTCCTTTGGCCTCTGGTTTTTAGATTAGCTTATCCAATTCACCTTCAACTAAATTAAATTCCCTTATAGTGTTGAAAAAACTGTCCCATTGCTGTTGTTCCCACCCAAACACTCTTCTCCTTAACTCAATGTTCCAAACCCATGCCTCATCAACCCATTCCCCATACTCACACACCCTACCACACTTGTTAACCGCTAACGTAAACACCCTAAGAAATTGATCTTTAAGAATGATACCCTCAGCCCATTCATCCTTCTGAAAAGAAATATTTTTACCATTCCCCACCACATACCTAAAGTAGAAGTCAATTGCAAAAAAACAAAAAAAAATTGTAAAATGGAGAAAAAGGATTAAGGATGTTTTTCCAGATGGGAGAGCCCTTTTGAGCCACATTAACAAAGGAAAAGAGATTAAGAGAGTTGCCACCAGGTTTAGCATTAATAACTTCTCTTCACAGGCTCTGCTGTTCGTTTCCATAACGCCACAACCACTTGTTCAAAAGGATCCTATTTTTAATTTATAAGTCCAAGATACCAAATCCTCCTCCCTCATTGAACTTGCACACACTATTCTAGTCAACATAGTGCATTCTATTCTTAGGTCCCCTACCACTCCATAAGAATCGCCTTTAAATTTTGTCAAATCTCATTATTTACCCCTTGCGGCTGTTGAAAGAGAGACGTATAGAACACCGAAAAGCTCAACATAACAGATTGTAGCCAGGTAACTCTACTCCTTATAGTACGAAGTTTAGATTCCCACCTTTCAAGTCAAGTTTTTAATTTTTCCAAAATTAGTTTCCAAGTGGCTATTGACCGAGGATTGGCCCTTAATGAAAGACTTAAGTAGCTCGAAAGAAGTTGCCAACTTTACCAGCAATACACTCAACCACAAATTCATCAAC
>NW_018397261.1:2956903-2961574 GCF_002168275.2 Theobroma umbraticum
AAAAGGCGACTGTTATTGAAGCTTATCTTCAACCCCGAAATTAATTGGAAGCTCTTTAATACCTTTCTCACATTTCTCAACACATCAAGATCTGGATCAAAGAAAATCAATGTATCATCAACAAATTGCAAGTGAGAAATTCTCACCCTATTCGCACCTACCTCAACCCCCTTGCACAGTTGTTCCTCTTTTGCCTTTTCATTTAATAAAATAGATCAAGGTATCAAACAGATTTATTAATGAAGGCAAAAAATACAAGTAGCCTAATTCTTCCATCAATGTCTTGTTTTTCCCTTTAAATTTTACATGGTACCAAAGCAAGTTTAATGATTTTCATTAGAAATTTTCCCTAAATTCAATTGAATCTGCATCTAAAATCACAATAATTGCTTTATCAAGAAATAAAAAATCTTCAAAAATCTTGATTCTTGATTCATGATAACTTTTTCGTCATGATCTGTCATCTCTCCAATAGGGGACCCTTCTTCACCATTTAGATCGTCATAAATTTGTCTCAGTTAAACCTAAGCTTACCTCGACAAACTACACATCATGGACTAAATCCTTCTTACTTGCCCTTTCAAAACCAATCAAGATTTTCAAATGGCTTAATTAAAGGATTGATGGCCATAAATGATTTTTACATTCCTGGACCGGATGCAATAACTTGATTGTTGCTTGGTTCTTGGAATCCATTTCGCCATTGATGGTCCTAACTGTCTTTTACATGAATTTCGCTACTCAAATCTAAGAGACTCTCAAGAAATGGTTTTCCTTACCAGAAGATGCTAAAATTTGTCATTTACAATATTCATTATGTAATATAAATGGAAAAACCCAAGTCAATTGATGAGTATTTCACTGAATTGAATAGCTCATGGGAGGAATTGAGAAATTATAGACCCCTATCTTGTTGTCAATGTGGAACCTTCTATAAAGAATGCTTTCAAAATTATGTTGATTTGTATAAAAAAGATATTTCTGAATGGATTGAATGAGTTTTCCTCTACATTGAAGTCAAATATTATCATGATAAGGCCATTTCTTACATTAGATAAAGCCTATAATCTTGTGTCAAGAGAAGAATCTTAAAAGGTCCTTGCACATTCAGTGTCAACCTTTCATAGAAGCCTATGTAGTGGCAATTATGTCTGATGCTAAAAAGAAAACAAAAAATGAGTTAGTTTGTAGTTTGTGTGGAAAAACTAGACACTAGAAGAAAAAATGCCCTAGAATCATTAGGTTTAGAATTGATTTTAAGTTCACAAGGAATAGGAACAATTTTAGGAAGAATGTGTCGACTGTCAATAGTATTATGATGGCCACATAGTAGGATCAAAATACAAAATTGGTTGCTAATTCCATATCTAACAAGCTCTCACTTACCAAGCACCAAATTTAGAAACTCACTGCTTTAATTAGTGAACATGGGTCAAACACTAAGGATGATGACCTTCCTATATCAAGCAATCAACAAACAAAACTCTTATTGGTTAATTCTACCCTTATAAGCATCATTTAGCACATCTTTAATAAGTCATAACTCTTGGATAATAGACATGAAGCTTCAGATCATGTTGCTTGTTCATTAGAATCGTCCATTTCTCTCTTCAAAAAAAATAAAAATGAATTTTCCATTACTTTTAGAAAAGTCACTGATATGAATGTTAAGCTACCAAATAATTCAAGAGCTATTGTTACTCATGTAGGATTTGTTAGGTTAACATCATCTATGATCCTTGAAAATTAATGTCTTATATGTTCCTGTTTTCGAATTTAATCTTGTGAGTGTCAATAGCCTTACAAATAAGAAAAGACACTATTTAATCTTCACTGACACACATTACATCATTCAAAATCTCACCAAATGGAAAATGACTAGACTTACGAAACAAGTTGGATTGTGCTTCATGCAAGGCACATTAAAGAAGGATTTTAATCTTAGAGATTCAATTTCTTTTCAAAATAATGTTTCAGTAAATCATGTTTCTATTCAAAACAATATTTTTGTTAATAATTCCATTTCTATATTTGGAAATATTGATTTGAGGCATCTTAAGTTAGGACATCTTCCATTCAATAAGATTCAGTTAATATATAAAATGTGTTTTGTGGTAACATGTAAAGAAAATATTAATTTACATATATGCCTTTCAACCAAACGAAAAAAATCTTCCCTTTCCTATTCATTCTCAATCTGCAAATTCATCCTGTAATTTGATTCATGCAGACATTTGGGGTCTTTATTCTATCCCGACTATTGTTGGTCATCGCCATTTTCTAACCATAATAGATGATCAGAACAAATTCACCCTCATTATGCAATATGATACAAAACCAATTCAACATTTTCATTAAACAAATTAGGTTTGATAATGACCCTAAATTCAACCTTGAAGAGTTTTCCTCTTCAAAGAGAATCATACACCAACTCTCATTTATAGGTACCCCACAACTAATGAAGTTGGTGAAAGGAAATATCAACATTTGTTGATGATGGCCAAATCTTTAATGTTTCGAGCATCTTTACCATTAAAGTTTTTAGATGATGGAATTCTTGTAGTTGTTCGCATCATTAATTTACAAAATAAAACTCTTTATGAAATTTTATTCCAAAAATGCCTCTCATACCAACACCTTAAAATTTTTCTTTCTCTTTGTTCTGATTCTACCCTTAGTCACAATAGCAAAAAAAAATTCATCCTATGGCAATTAAATGCATCTTTTTTTATTATCTTACGAAATCAAGGCAATAAAGTATATGATTTGAAGAAACAGAAATCCTTTATCTCTGGAGATGTAATTTTTCATGAGCTTGTGTTTCTTTTCAAAGTACAAACTTTAAGCATAGATTCAATATTTTCCCTAATGTACCTATTAATAATTGGTCCTGCAATGATGATTTTCATACTGCACATATCAAACCTTCATCAAATAAGCATGTTCTAGTTCAAATTCATATATTGCTTTACCTCAAATATCTGTTAATGCTCCTTCACATAGTGATATAAAATCAAACAGTTCAAATTTCTTTTGTGAACTCATTGAAACACAAAATTCACCTATTCTTCATATTCCTGACCACTATACCACATCTAACAGTTCACTTATCCTAGAAAAAGTATGAAGTTAAAGTGGACACCAAGATCAAGGTTAGTTTGCATAAATCTCTCCATGGCATGAACCAAGCATCAAGGCAATGGAATTCCAAGTTTACAAACTCACTCTTGAAGTTTGGATCATGCCAATCCAAATCAAATTATTCTCTTTTTACCTTAGTTACAATCCATGGTGATTTTGTTGCCTTCCCTGTATATGTAGATGACATCATAATTGATAGTTCTTCTATCTAGACAGCTGGTGAAATGAAGGATTATTTGAGAGCAAACTTTAAACTCAAGGATATAAGGAAGTTGAAGATTTTCCTAGGGATTGAAGTAGTTAGATAAAAAAAAAGGAAGAGATTTTCCTATGCTAAAGAAAACACTTTGGAGTTATTAGAAGATGTTAGGAGCAAAGCCAATAACCACCCTATTGATTACAATCATAAACTATCCAAGGTTAATGATGAAGTGCAGTTAATTGAACTATTAATTAAGTATAAGTAGCCAATTGGCAAATTGTCATATCTGATCTTCACAAGGTGAGATATAGCATGTGCAGTATAGGCTCTGTCACAATGCATGGACAGACCTAGTTAATTGCTTCTACAAGTAGCTCATAGAGCGTTGAAGTACTTGAAAGGGCTCAAGTACTTTATGTTGCGAGGGTGCTTCTTTTTGCATAGTACTCTTTAGCCCTTACGTCTCCTTGATTGTTTTTGTATCTATCAATGAAATATACCGATTCCTTGACTTTAAAAAGGAAGTACTTGAAAGAGGCACCAAGGCAAATGATCTTGTTATTAATATATTCAAGCCTACATTTGAGAGCATACAATGACAATGACTAGGTAAGGTGCCAAGATTCAAGAAAAACAATCACTAGCTATAGTTTTTTTCTTGAAAACTCTCCTGTTAGCTGAAATCTAAGAAACAATCAATAATTGCAAAAAGCTCTACTAAAACTAAGTATAAAGCCATCTCGGCAGCAAGCTGTGAGGTATTACAGTTATTATTTTTGCTCAAAGACTTTGGTATTGTTCACACAAAGGCAATTGATTTAGATCATTGTGACAATCAATCTAATATGCTTATTTACCAAAACCTTATATTCCTTGAAAAAATAAAAGTAGCATTTACTATGAGGGAGGTGAGAGCATATAGGGATGGCAATAGGTACCTTATTACTGGGTGCTCGCAAGTATCTAACCTGATTATATAAGGTTAGGGTACTCTATAATCGAGTTCAGGTGGTAATTTCACTACCTGTATTGGGTTCGGGTACCATTCCTTGTGTACTCGATACTCGAATCCGATTATATATTTTTTTAATTTTATGTAATTAAAAACAAACTTATACTGTTAATTAAATTAATTTATAAAATTATGATTATTAATTAACTTGTAATATCTCTTAATACATATACTCTATATACTGTGTTAATTTATAAAAAATATAATTACTATTACATATATTTTTTTAATATATATACTTTAAATATATAAATATATTTACTTTCTATTTTGTATTAACAGTACAAAAATTATAACTTATAAAATTATTAATTAT
>NW_018397261.1:2961584-2972232 GCF_002168275.2 Theobroma umbraticum
CCTTTGTTTATATAAACTTATAAAATATATACTTCAAAAAAAGTTGTGAATTAGAATAGTTTTGAAACCTAGCAATTTTTTTTTAATTTCATGTAATTAATAACAATCCCTTATAGTTAATTAAACTTGTAATGTTGTTTAAGTTGGTGTTTAGGTATTTATTTTTAGTTATTTAACTTGATATTTGAGATATTTTATTTTGATTATTTAAATTTAAATTTTATTTTTTGTGGGCTTTTATAATTTTAATTATTAGTGAATTGCATAAAATATGGATGAAAATATTATTGTATATAAATATGGGTACGGATTCGGGTTTGGGTAATTAGATACCCATGAAGGGCATTTTAATAATTTTTTACATAATCAGGTTTTTAAACGGATTCGGGTAATTATCAGATAAGTATGTATTAAGGTTCGGGCCCAAGTAATAAATTTAAAAAATATTTGGATAATTATAGAGTTCGAGTATCCCATTTACTAATCGGGTTTAGATTTGAGTACCTCAAAATTAGTGGATACCCTACCCGTTGACATCCTTAAGAGCATATTCCTTGTAATGTGCTTAATTTAAATTACATTGCAGTATTTGTTTTGTAACAAAACACTATAATATAATATTGCAATGCAATCATGTTACAACCAATTGATGTAATGTGATTGCAGTTGTATTTCAAAACCAATGCAATCAAACTGTATTGCACTATGCAATATTATTAAAGACATTTTTGCGCTTCATATTTGTTAATTTATTAACGACATTTTCCAATATTATAACTCACTTTTTTATATAGATTTCGAGAGATGTCTCCATATAACTCTTAATAACCATTCTCTATTGGATGGTGGATAGTGACTACCAATAAAATTTATATTATCTTTTAAAAGAAAAAGAAATTAAAATAAAATATATAATATAAGAAATTATATTAAGAAATAAAAATAAACTATATAAGATTATAATAAGAAATGAAAATAAAATATATGACATTAAAAATATATTTGAGAGATAATATTGTATAAAAATTAATAATAAAAAAATATAAATATATTAAATTTGTGTTTTAATAAATAAAGGTAATTGTGAAAATTGATATTACTTATAAACCAAAGGCTACAATGTTGTCTTTTTTATATTTTTAACATTATTTTACTTACATACCAAACACTGTAATATTATCTTCCTTGAAATCATATTATCGACAATCACATTACCTATAATTATATTGTATTGTAAAATATTAAACACCACTTAACTACATTAAAGTAGATTATCATTTTATTAGAGAAAATGTCATACATGAAATTATTGCCCCAAGATATCTACATTCAAGTTCTCAAGTTCACAAGTGCAGATTTGTGTTAGTAGAATTTATTATCACAGAGTGGGGTGCTCGTCTGTCCTCTTTAAAACTAAAAGTAAATTCCCAGCAATTAATTTTCATTCATAACAATTTCACTAATTAATTTCTTAGAGGGATATTACCTAACATCCCTCAAATATCTTATATCTTAATGAAATTAGGATTAAATTTTAAATTTTTGGTACAGGAACTACCAAAAATTTACCTGCTAAACTGGCAACATACTCGCCTAGACTGCTGCTTGAACGAACATGAAATTGAGGTTGAAAATACTTATAAAAGCCTTCTTCTCTACATAAAACTTATATAGCTAGGCAGCTTCTTCCTTCCTGCAAGGATTATTATGATCAACGATAATTTTTAATCTGGACAAAATTTGTGGAAGTTCCTTTAACGACAAAGTTTCCCCATTGGAAATGGGTAAATAAAAACTATTTTTCTTAATCTTAGATTGATATATAGAGCTGACCAACCAATTCACCAATAAATGTAAAAATTGATTAATTCATGGTTTCATTCCACCCCTCTCACCTACCAATAAATTTGCTTGTGATATACCAGAGTTCAGTTCAAGTTGGTTATTTTAGTTGAGTCTATAATTGGATCAAAGAAAGCAATTTAGGCAAAGATATTATTCCTGAGTTATCTAAATTTATTATTCTAGCTACTCTCTCACCATGTTAACACATTTAAGACTATATCCTTGAGATGAAACATGCCATGAGGAGATGCTGCCAGGTTCAAGTTCCAATGTTTGTTTCTCTCATGTCTTAAATCTTTTTCTTCGTGGCTGTCAATTGTGAGATCAGGATCTGGAAGGCTGGACATAGCCAGCCAGCTAGCTAGTTTCTGCTATAGGAATTCGGCATATGCATCTTCCCATAGGCTGACGAAATTAAAGTCTTTTTTTTTCTTATGGAAAACAACATTGTCACCCTACGGGGATGGAACGAGCTCCGTGGAGCCCGACCTCAGTAATGGAGATTGGCACTTAGAAACCCTGAAAAGGAAATATGCATAGCTAAAATCAACAAGTGGTCACATGCCCTGTAGTGAGCTTTTTAATGCTATATTATTTCTTACGGTGATCTTACGGGTCCATTGGCTATTGCAAGCCATGATGTCACTTGCTCTCTTTGCAAATCCCATTGCGCCTCGATTAGGACCCGACCTCCCTCTCCCTGTTATCTTTTTGCATTACCCTTTTGGCCGTTTACTACCACATTGTGCCTTGCACCCTGCATTTCATGATTGTTAATCACTTGCCGATCTTCCTCAATTGGAATATTAGGAAATTAATTTTCGTGAGTTCTGTTTGTGACTTAACGAGTTAATCTTAATTACATTAATGGCTCTTGTGGAGCATGCTTGGCCTGATTTTCACTTTGGTTTGAATCAGTTGCTGTTAATTATACAAGTTTAGGATCAAGCAATGAATTTCGTAAATAGTTTAAAACTCTAACTGTAATTTCAGCCTCCTCCCTTAACTCTTCGCTACGTACTAAAGCTATACTCGACAATCAAGTAAGGCCATTCCGCCAATATTTATCCACTGCAGACAAGACATCCCCTGTATCAATCAATTAGCTGTGCCTCATGGCAGGAAGATTGTAGAAAATGAATTGCAAACCATATTGGTCCTCTGTTATCCCATTTTTCTTATTCATCTTCTAAACTAAACGGAAATTTCACCCTCCAGGAGATTCTATGATTAATTATTAAATGAACCACAAGTCTGCAGTGTGCTTTAGATTGGGTTGGTCAAACTTTAATCATTGTGAAAATGTGTTCCTATGGAATGGAAGTTTTTTTTTTTGGTCAGAAAAATCCGGGGGGCTATGGAATGGAAGCTTACGTGAATATTGCATTTGTTTGCTAGCGAAACAAAAACTGCTCAAAGCAGAAAGAAGCCGAATTGGTGAAGCAATGTTAGCAAACCAGCATAGCTGAAAGCAACGTAATTGTTGCCTCTCACGAGGACCCTCCACGCAAGAGCTATTGTTGTGAGTTGGGCTGGCCGTCGTGGAATTGTCAAAATCTATGGCCAAATTACTAAAATTCCCTTCACCCCACGTGCACGGCAATGTGTCCCCATTGGATCCACCAAGATGCGTTGCTTTGTCTATTCTTTTGAATGAACTTTTTGGTGTAGATTTTGTCCATTTTAGAGCTAATATTTGTTCCACTGTTGGCCCCGGTGGCTTTCCCGCAATGATGCTAAACGATCTACTTAAAATACAAAGAACATCATGTCTCGGAGCTATTGTGTTCTGGACAGTTCTTATTGGATTCAACTTTCGAATGTGTGAATATGACTGCTTCATTATTGTCCATGGTTATAAACTTCATTCATTTCCACAACAAAAATAATCCGTGAGTGGCAAAACATGTTTTGAGGTTTATATTGCTTAAGGTTTTGTCATTTCTCTGGGAAAACCTTTCACTTATATTAGCTAGGCGGGTGATTGATTTAGTCCTTTGCATTGAATGAATCACAGGCTTCATATCTCCATCTCCTCTTCTGATTTGATCCATTGATGCATTCAGAAAATTTTGCAGCGCAAATTAAGTCTCGATTCAAACATTAATTGCCTAAATCCATTTCAACTTGGAACCTCGCTTTCTGGATGACCAAAAGATAAAAGTGTTAAAAGATTTTACCTTTTACACATAGTTGCCATCTCTCTGCAAGATATCAAAGGGGTCACTTTGGCTACATTCATATTTGTCGCTTCATCAAGACTTGTTGGCTTTGGAGCTTTAGTTCACATGTTCAATGTTTTTCTTTAGAAGAGTTACTCTAATAATCATTTGTTCAACTTTAAATTAGTGTTCGTCAGGAATAAACGTGGCACGTTGTGAATTACAGAAATCTATCCGCTTAATTGTCAACATATGTGAGAAGGATATTTTGCATGTCAAATCCATTGCAAGCTTACAAGCAGTGGAGCACAAAGAAAAGCTTATAATGAAACCGACATTTACGAGGGGAATATGGTCGTTATGTTTCTTGCTTGAACTCCAACATCTGAGCTTTGATAACACATAACATATAGATAGGTTTTTATCTGATACACTTTTTTAAGCACATGCTACCATCCCTGCAAAACCACCGGAAGAACTGGATGGGGAAAAAAAAGGACAACAAGAACTAGTTCTACTTTCTTTTTCCTAGCCAGATGCTTTTTCTTACCTTGGAACCACTTCGAGGAGTAGCAGCTCCTTTTGCCTGGAGAGTCATCCGCTCGTTCTGATCTTTGTCTTCTTTCTTTTTTGTTCCAAGCTTTTGCTTCTCCAGTGATTTCTTAGCTTTCTTGTCCAAGTAATAATTGCCTTCCCCCTCATCCTCGTCCTTGAGATGGGACGTGCCATGACCTTCCTCCATATTTCCATAACGATGTCCCTGATGACTTGGACCCGAAGAAGCATCAGAAGCCATAGAATCATCACTGTCAGCTTCGTGATTGATTTCTGTTTCATCAGCATGACCACCATAATTGGAAGCATAAGCATCAGCGTCACTGTGTCCATCGTCGTCGTCACCACCTTGGATGGGGGAACCAATGTACATTGTCCACCCCGATTCACTGCTGTGGCATTCTTCGGTGCCTCCAAGGATTTTGGAAGGCTCCATTCACTGTAGGCGATTGGAGAAGGAGGGAGCACTAGAGGGAAATATACCAAGAAATCAAGTAGATGACAAAAGCTTTGAGTTCTTAAATATAGGAAATTAGGGAGCTGTATTTAGACGCCTGAGAAACGTTCCTCTCCCTGTCCAAACCGGCTTTCTAGACAAGGAACAGATATACCCATCTCACTTTTTGAAAGCTACACAAAACCACACTATCTTAAATGGCTAGGATAATTTCACCACCTGGAAATCTATAGACCCATTAATTCTCTGACTTGGAATCAGCAGAAGACAGCTAGAAGCTGTCAAAGAAAGTGAAATTCATCTTACAAAAGGCATAAATACCAAAGTTTCTTGAATTTGAAAGGACAAGGGTTGTTGGTTATTAGTATTCACAATTGAAGATACAATCTTCTTTACTTCTCTGCATTCGTCATTAATAAAAAAGGGCTGCCTTAAATGCAAAGACAGATTGGCTCAGCCTACTAAAACTATGGAGAATATAAGACCTGTATTTTAAATAAGGCTAGACCAAGACCTCTTTACTACCCCATATAGCTTTTCACACCTTTCATTTCCCCTTTATCCTGTCATTAAAACTTGAGCAGGCTTTTTACAACAGATTAAAGTAATAATACCAATCGAAACCCAACTGGAGTTTGGTTTTAGATGAGACCATGTGAGAGGAACCTGTCCAAGTATCTTTCTGCTTCTGCTCTTCTGTCCTCCTCTAATTTGATAGTGCCTGTCTTCTCAGGAAGTAGGATTATGTCATTTGTTTTCATTGAAGGAATATATGGTCTTTTTCGAAATCCAGTTATTTTCTTCTAGAGTTACAAAAAGTGACGCACCACAATTTTCTACCACTGACCTTGACCATATTTTGTCATTTTACTTAACTATATCTTAGATTTAAAAGATATCCACTTTTTTCATTTTGGGTTCAAAATTTATACAATCTGTGTCCTGTAAACCTCAATAGACAAATTAAGTTGCCGACTAAACATGCTTTCATTATAAATGAATCAATTGGCTGGAAACCATGTTAGGGACTAGTCTGAATGCTACATTTTTAATTTTCGAGTACTGAATGCTGATGGGTGAAATTACAGTGATCAGACAGATATCTTCCAGAATTTACTTCTGCATTCACTGTTGAAATGACCTTTGTTTCCTTTTTTTTTTCTTTTTATTTTTATACATGTTTTGAGGTGGTCGATGGGCCTCCTTTTATCTCAAACTTCAATTGCATGTTTTCTCTCATAGCTTGGACACTTTCCTGTCTGATGATGGATTCTTCCGCTCTAAAGTTTTGGTAATGCAATTTTTGCCTCTCATTTCACATTATCTCCCAGTCTTGTCATTGTACATTTTTGACTTTTTATGTCGAGCTAGCATGCGGGCCTGTGCTGGAAACATGATGCAAAACTAACTACTACTATAACTATATCAAACTTTTGGGGTTACTGCACTTCAGTATTATCATTACTTCATTATTTTTTTATATAATTATACCCATTTGTTGGACTTTTTAAGTAAACAGCCCTCTTTCTCTCTAATAGAATCCAACCAAAAAATTTCAAAATGCTTACTGCTTTGACTAGAATAGATAATAAAAAAAATCAATTATAGAGAGAGAGAGAGACGTGTATTAATTTAGTAGGATCATTCTATGAAACCATTCTATGCTCCAAAATTTCAATAAAATGAGAAAAGCAATAGCTTGGTTTAGAGATGTAATTTAGCAGAGATAATTGAGCATACTTTGGGAGGGGTCCCCCGTTGATAAGAAGGGCGAGGACAAAGGGAAGTTAAGAAAGAGTTCAAATCCAGTGGGTTGGGGCACTCCTTGTCCCCATACTTCTAAGCATGATTTGTAGCTGTTCCCCACTTTTCAATTTCTCTCCCATGACTTATTACGTGGTATTACCAGACAGAAAAGGCCCATGCATTGTTCCTGTTGCTTGTCCTTTTGGAGGTTTACATCTTGTGCTGCTCTTCTCTTGGGCTCCACGTCGGGACTCAGGACACGGTGCTTGCTTGCTAAAGGACAACCTTTTCAAAGCTGGAGATCTGATTCCCTCTTTCTCGCTCTCTCTACTTACTTTCACGCTTTCATTTCACCCCCGCTGCTAATTTCCATATATGATATACATATCTGCATTAAAAATGTGTCATATATCACATGGGGACAATGGGATGAAAACGAACACTATGCTACTCATGAGTGAAGCCCCCATCTAATGTGTTCTTCCTTGGGTTTCTTTTACATGTTAGTACAATATTATCCTTTTTTATTTTTTTATAACGTAATATATAGAATTGTCGATTTTAGTTTGGGTATTGCGGTATACATTTAATGATTAAAACTTAGAATTTCAATTTAAAAATTATTTTGAGTTCAAATTTTAATTTTGGAAAGTTAAAATTTATAAAATAAGGAGCCTTATCTACAACTTGACGACTTTATTTATATTTATATGTAAAACTTGGGCCTTGTGATGCAGACCTTCAAATGTAAAGCAGTGCGACGTTTGTCAATTTGGTTGGTTAGCCATTAGCATCACTTTCTTCGTTTTCCCACCCAAGTTTCTTTTTAGCTTTTTCTTTTTCTTCATCCATCCTCTTCTCCCTCTTATACTCTATCTAAAAGTGTTCATAATCGTTAATCAGACTATTAAACTTCTCATTTTAAACACCTAACTCAAGCCCTGCTCTATTCATCCAATTAATTATTATTTTTATTATTAAAACTATAAAAATAATATTTTTATACGACCTTTAAACACCTCTATCTATATCTACTTTTCCATTTATAATCTCTTTATTATGCTACTACTCCCACAATTGGACCGTCTTCAAGGAAGAAGCCATCTTATTTACTACTTATTAACTATCAGTTTCATTTTGAGGCAAGTGTAGATACAATATATTATTGTTGATACATGATTGAATTGAAAGCCCTACTTCACATTTAAGAAAAAAAATCCTAGTTTTAAATTTATTCCTCTCTCAAATCTATCGTAGTATAAAAAAAATATTTTTAAAAAAGGTATATATATGGAATTAAAACTTAAGGAAAATGTAAGTTTAGCTTTTAATTAAATAAACTCTGTGCTATTTAAATACACTGTGTTTGTCAATGCAAGAGTTGGGCCTCTTACTTTGATGGAAAAAAGATATTTATGGTAAGCAGTAATTAAGTTTGGGATTGAACTTGGATAACCACTCGCATTCCTTACTATTCTTCTCATAGGAAAAATATATATAATATGTGATCAATAAAGTTATGTTTAAAATTTTCAATAAAAAAAGGGAAGAAAAGAATTTAAATTTAAATTTTTTAATAAAAGATAACTGCAATCCAATACTAAATAAAAAAATGTTACTCTAAATTAGAGCAATGAATGCTTTTTATTGATTGATTGCATAAAGTATAAATTAGCATGCAGATTGAAATGACATGAAAATGAATTGAAACTATTGCTAGTGGCAATGATATGACTTCCAATTAATTTCAACAATTAAGTGTATGGAACATCAAGAAATTAATGCCTTCCAGATCATAATGAGAAAGAAAATCAAAGATATATAGAAAGCGGAATAAGTAAAGCCAATTCAGTGGCGACGTGGCAGATGCGTGACAAGTTGAAAAATGTAGGTCTCTGTTCCTCTTGGGTAGCAATTAAAGAAGCCTGACATGAGGTGTAGATCAACTCAGAATCATTCAATTTGACTGCATCCAAAGGTTAATTGTAGGATAAGCATTATGGAATGAAATGACATTGAGTATCAGAATGAAAAAGATTTGAATAATACTGTATCTCTCACTATATCTATAATTAAAAAAAAAATTCACCTATATTTATTATAATTGCAATTTTTCTAGCATGACATTTTTTATTTCTTTTTTAAATTAACAATTTGTATATTAAGATTATCATTAGATAAGATTAAAATACTCTATAATCAAGTTTGAAGATTTAAATAGTGATATTAAGATATTTATTATTTAAATTTAATTATAAATAATAATTTATAATATTAAATTTTAATTATGTATTAATTTTTTATTTATAAATTGATTATAATTAGTGTAATGCTTATTAAAATTCGTTCAATTTTTTAACATTGATTTTAAACTTCGATTTATTTTTTATGAGTTAATTTTAATTTATTAATTCAATTTTCATTAATAAGATAAAAAATTGATTTATAATTTATTTTAATTAGTATTTAATAGGTTCACCTATTTAATAGATAGTGCTTAGATATGTGGGTGTGAGCAGTAATTTCAAAAATTTAAATCCAGTGTTTATAGGGTTTGAGGTAAATGTTGCATTTAAATGCGGTGCATCCACATGGCATGCAACTTTGTTAATTATTTATGAACAATTAATAAATATTTAATTAATTAATATTAGATATTATTATGATATTTCTTAATTGAATAATTGAAAAACATTTGAGATATGATGTAAATTTATATTTAATTTGTTTAAATTTAAATAAAGACTATTTATGTAATAATTTATTATATTTAAATTTAATTTGTTTAAATTTAAATAAGGATGGATTATATTTAAATTTAATTTGTTTAAATTTAAAAGAAATGTCCTATCTCTATATCCCTAATACGTCTATAAATAATGAACCGATGTATTGATTTTTCACACGCAACTACAAGTGAACGGTGAGTTGTTCTATAGTTAGGAAAAAATCAAAAACTCTTTTCTCTTGTTTTCTCTTCATTCTTGAAATACCACCAAGGTCAAAAGATTTTGAAATGTATGTGAAGTTTCTTGTGAAAGACTCTAGGAGCCGTTCCATAACAACTAAAGCGAAGAAATCGTTGTGTGAACAAAGGAGGATTAGTAAGATAAGGTTTTTCAATAAAAAATGAAATAAAATATTCATTTTAAAATGTAAGTCCACCTTTCAACAGTGGTATCAAAGCAGGTTTTGGCTTACTTTCATTCTTTTAATGTGTATATTTTAAAAGCATGTTTTAGTAAAGATTTTGTTTAATTTAAATTACCTGATTTATTATTTATAAATCTATAATAGATATGTTCTATTTTTTATTTGCTTTCTAATGATATATTATACATTTTTTTATTTCCTTTCAAATGATATATTATAAGTATTTTTATATATATCATAAAAAATAAAATTATCAATTTATTTTACTGAAAGAGTAGGTTTTAATCCAATGTAATCAGGTGCATTGGTCTAAAGCCATGTGGCGTCTAATGGATGGCAACAAAACAAAAAAAAAAAGGAAAGAAAATGCAATTGGCAAGATTGGAACTTGCATTAACAAGTTATTAAGACTTTGAAAATTACCTTTCAACCACTATACTAAGAAAGTATGTTTAAGATAGAAGTGTGGTAGATGGTATAGGCCAAAAGGGTCTAGACACAGCTATAAAAAGTCTAATGTAGCAACCAAATGGTGCCAATAGATATTTTTTAAAAAATTACATTTTTGCACCACAAGTTTCTATTTTTACAAAATGATCATAAAATTTTTTTGGTAACTACAATTTGATAAAATATTTAGAATATTATTTATATTTTTGGCATGTTGATATTTTACTAAATTCACATGCATTATAAATATAGTTAATATTAACAACAATTTTTTACTTAT
>NW_018397261.1:2972332-2994996 GCF_002168275.2 Theobroma umbraticum
TATATATGTATATATGTATTTGTATAAGTATATGAATGACACAGGCCGGCAGATGCGTTAGGCCATGTTGGTTCTTTCTTTGTTATTCAGCACGTTACCAAAACACCCCTAGTTTGGCTGAAATATGCTTCTTTTCTAAATTATAATTGGTAATTAAAAGATATCTTAACCTCAGCTTCAGATTGTATTAGCTACTGTCTATTCTCTCATGTGATTCGTGAAACGGAGGGGCCAACTCCTTGGCTCAAATTGTATAGCTAAAGTGGAGTAATAGGATGCCAACAAGTATGGGTCCCTGATGCTATTCGTAATTCTGATGCTTTGTTGTCATGAATGAAGATCTTTTTCCCTATTCATCATTAGGTTGTCTAAGGATGTCGTTAAGCATGCCATGATCAGCATCTTTGGCTAGGAATCTATTCCAACAGATGCGCCCTACTAATCTGAGGGGAAGGAAGTAAGGACAAGCTTGAGGCACAAAGTTTTTCAAGGAACAACTGGTGACTTGCGTAGCCGATCACATTTCAAGTTTTTACTTGGCAATCATTTTGGAACACACCAGTCCTCTCCACTTTTCAGTTCCCCAAACTCCAAGTCCTCGCTGATAAAGCTTAATAAATTACATTAATCTAAAAATCATGGTATTTTGTTTAGTCTTCTAAACTAAAAAAGTTTATTTATTTATTTTTATTTTAAATATTACTGTATTAATCATGTGAATTTTAAGATTCTTATTTTATTCACTAAAGATAGGATTTTCAATTACAAAAAAGAAAACTGAAGACAATCAAATTAATTAATATACATAAGAGTTTGAAGAAGGGATCTAAACTATTATAGGGGGCGGACAAGAAAAAAAAAATGAAAGACAAACATTGATTGAATTATAAATCGAAAACAAATTTGAAGGTTTAATATTCTTTTTTTTATTTTGTACAAGATGAAGCTCAAGTGAAGCATCTGAAATAAAAATTTATAAAATTAAATCATAATAAAGTAAAACAAAGAATTTTTGTGAAGCTTTAATTAGACATCTTACTTGAAAAGAATTGGCAATAGACGCAGAACCTCATATTTAAAAATCCAAGGAATTTTTTTCTTGTGGAATTTTTTCCGATCATATGTAAGTATATTCGAAACTAATAGACAAAATATAATGAATTACAACAATATGAGCTTAGATGATAGATTTTTTTTATAACTTATACTGGATCATTAATTGTTTATCATATATATATATATAATACATTCAAATTTAAAAAGAAATTAAAATATTGAACATACATTTCACTATCAACTTTGAAGTCTGAAAAAAGATTTAGAATGAAACTTGCTTTCGAGATATATATAAAAATCCTTTTGACAATTGCTTAAGTTGTGTCAGATATTAATATTAAAATTTTTATATTCCATTCTTCAACAAGCAATAATGAATCAAAGTAGATGGTGGAAAAGTATTTCAATATTTAAAAAACTATATAAAACAACTATTTGATATAAAATGAGGAATAAACTTTAAATCCGAGTGTGTTAAGCATACTTTTATTGTTATATATTTTTGTGAGTTAAGAGTAGAATTTGTGTATTTAATCGCTTTATATCAAGATTCCATATTAAAAGTTATTTAGTAAATCACTTAAGTATTTAAATAAACTTAATTGATTGTTACATTAAGACAATGACTTATATATTTTAAATTGTTGATATAAGTAAAATAATTCTTCGACCATCTAATAATACATTGAAGTGAATTTCATTATTTTTTAATTTTAATTGCTTCATATATATTTTTAGAATGTTTTATAAATTAATATTTCCTAATTAATGACTCGAAAATCAGATTTCACACTATATCTTTTCAATAGTTAATGGATTGTGTATCTTGATGAATGATCACAATTTGCTTATATTAAATGTACAATTAACTGAGTAATTATTGATTGCTGAAAGGATATCTTTGAAAGTTCTTGTGTGTCTTCTCCTTTTTACTTATATGATCAAAAAATTTATTAATTAAATTTTACATAATTATAATATATTGTTTCTATAAAAGAAATTTTAGATTAGATATTAAATTTATTGAATTTTAACATTTTTTTCATGAAAATATTTTTTAATTTAATAATTTAAATTTTAACTAATAAAAAATTAATCAAATCATTATCCTGACATTCATGTACAATGCAAATGCACATGTAGCAAAAACTATTATGTTAAAAATATTGCATGGAAGGGTACTTGCCATGACCTAAAGATAAGAAAATAAAAATTCTATTACAAGATTAAGTAATACTTTAGAATATAATAGATTCCTAGGAACTTTAATCGAAATTGTACCACTAATTAAGAACTTAGAATCTTAACTTGGAGGGTTCATTGTCAAAAGTAATGGAAGGGTTAGCTCCGGGAAACACCAAAAGTAAGAAAGCAAGGAGACTAATTCCCTTTGCTTTTCGGACAGTATAGAATCTTTAGATCACCAGAAGCATCTTTACAAATTCATATATGCAGTTCACATTCAGAGAATATCGGACCAAGTTGCTTGAAAAAGAAAGGATTCAATGTATAATTATCTTAAGGAATTCTACTTGGCCCGTCCAATCTATCACCATGTGGGATTAATATCAATATTCAATTAAAATTAATTGGTAATAGATGAAAGTTTGTTTCTTATATTTATATGTTCAAAGTATTTCTAATTTAAAAGATGTAAAATTTCTTTATAATCAATTTAACACTTGTCTTTTCATGTAGAGATAACGAATTTATCACATGACAATTGATAATCATAAATAGACAAGATAAGAATGAGAGGAGTAGTACCTATTTTAATATTATATTGAATTTTTAAGATGAATATCAAAATTAAAAATAATAAATAAATAAACCTTTATTATATTATATATCCAATATATCTCCAACTTAATATACATGGTGCATTTTATATCACTATTCTAATTTTTTTTATTGTCTCGCTTGACATGTTAGGCCACATCGTGGCTTAGCATCCTTGCAACCTTTTCAATCCTTAGTCCTCTCCTCTCTCCTATCAAACTAGACCTCATCTCCTTTCTTCTATTAGAGCTCATCTAAACTTATCTCCTCGTCTAAATCTGATTCTCGCACTCCTTGATCCTCTGCTCCCCGCACAAATCTTTTTTTGGCCTACTTGTTCTCTTTTCCTCTGTTTCAGATTCGACAGCACTATTTCTCTTCCCGAATCCATTTACTCTGGAGAAGATTCCGGAGGCTTTTGACAATTTAGAGTAATATATCATAGCATTAAAATCGCAGCCTTTTCCTTTACTTTGCAAGAACAAATTAGAATTAGGACAAGCTTTTCACAAGCTTTTCACATGTTGAAATATTTTAATTAGATTCCCAACGACAAAGGACATCCGGAACTATTTGTTTTGGCTAGTGACTGCCTGTCTTGTGTTCTTTCTTTGTTCTCATAGTCCTAGCAAACTCGCTAAAAATTATTCTTCCAATCAGTTAGGACAACTTCAATCATGTGGTGACAATTGAGTAAATTGATAAAGACTTAAAAAGCGGGGAATCAATTCTAATTCTTTCATTTGCTTGACATATTAATATTAAATTTTAGTTTAAACCATTTGCAAGGAAGTTTTTCACCTAGAAGTGATTTAATGGGATAAGTTTCTTGCACCAGTTAATCTAATTTTGGCTGACTCATTTTTCTTCTGTCAAACCAAATTATAGATACCATAATGACACATAAGAGAATAGTTTGATTTTGACAAATGTGGAATATTGCATCAATGCATATCTTGATCTTGTCAGAAGTGGAGTTAGAATTTCATGCACCAGGAGGCTGCGTTGAAAATGACAAGCTTCAAGAATAACCTAAAGATCTGTTTGCTAAACAATCAAAGCCTCGATGTGGAAGAATCCCTTTGTCAGGCGGTAACTAGAAAGAGACTTGCTGCAGATCAATCAAACCCTTAATTTGTTTGATAGTCAACAATCGTTTTTAGTTGTTTTATTAAGGCTCGAGAACTACAACCGCGAGAGGGAAGGAGAGGGAATAGTTAAAGATCAAGACAGAACCCCTTTTCTTTGTATGTCTTTTATACAAAAGACAAGCCCTTAATTCATAACCACTTGGGCTAAGTGAAATTGAGTGGGACAAGTGTGAATGGGGTTATCAGGATTATCTTATTGGGTCAATGGATATTTAATATCAAAGTTTGGCAAATAAATTTAACCTTTTAATTCTTAATTTTTAATTTCAGAGTTTAAACAAGATTAAATTATTCAACTTTATTTAATTTTGGAAAAGTTGTATTAAATAAACAACTATTCATTACAGTTGCTTAAGAACAGATATGTTTATTCCTCAATTATAAAGGTTTTTCTCCTTAAACATTTTCGCTAATTCTGTTTAGAGAGTGTGGAAATAATCTTCATGCCTCAAAACCAAATTTCCTCTTTTTTTGTTTGTTTTTTATTCTCAATTTCTAACAATTATGTTTCTTAATTCTTGTGAATCCTCTCACTCTCTTTTGTACTTCTTTCTTAATCTAGAATCATATATATATATATATATATATATATTTGGGTGAATTTCTAATGTTATAAAAAAAATTTTCCAATGTTATCTTATTCGATGTTTGCTGATATTCTACAAGGGCTTAAGGTGCAAGAACAGTTGTTAGGTGTTTTTCTTCTTTAAATTTGAGAAAAGGGAATTTAAACTCTACTCTTTATATTAGAGATAATACATCAGTTAATAAGTACAACTATCGCAAAAATTTTCTTGCAATGCAAACTTGCACCATGTAATTAAAGATTACTCAAAATGTTTGGTTTTGGTCATGGCTGCTAGTCACCAAATATTGGAATGATGGTAAGGCATAGCATCTCTCTGAAATTTTATTAACCATTTTTAGAAGGAAAACAGCTGATGATCCTATATATAGTTTTCTATTGACTGATTGAATTAGTATTAGATGATATTAGTTAATATTAACTCTTTCTTCATATGGAATTAGTTGGAAAATACGAGAGTGAGTTAAGCCGAGAGAAGGAGGGAAAGAAAGAAGACAAGGGATAATTTCTCCTTGATTTTGATTATTTTAAAAGACGTGAGAAAGAAAAAAAAGGAATATATTAACTACAAACGTTATCTGGTTAAAGAGTGATAAATGAATAAAATAAAATCTTATTTAAAAAAAAATTATTCCAGTTGTAAGTTGGAATATAAATCTCCCTTCCCTTACCCCTCCCTTTAATCCAAACAATAAAGTCGACGTCAGAGGATTATGATCACATGGACAAATTTTAGCATTTGATATACATAAAAGGATCTTCAAATAAATCATCACTTCTTATAGAAAAAAAAAGGAAAGAAAACGGTTGATTTAGGTAAAGAATTGGAATGTTTACATGCAAAACTTGACCTTTTCTGCCTTCTAAGAGCAAATTAAGTCGTTAATTTAAGATTTTTCTTTTACAAAATTTTATTTTCATCCGGGATTTAGAAACTCAATTTTTTAATTCATAATTTTTTAATTAATTTTAAATTCACCCAATTCATTAAGGGTGTGTTAAAATTTGAACAAAATTTACCATGTTTATGAAAATGTCATATGATAAAATTTCCTTTATATTCTATTAAAATTTTAACAATATATTAATGAATAAATGAATTTCAAATAAATTTATAAAATCATAAATGAAAAACTTGACTTTTTTAAACTACGGATCAAAATGAAACTTTATGAAAAGATCAAGAATTAATAATGCACTTTAGTAATTTACTCACTTTCTCACTGGCCAACATTTCCATGGCAAAAAAAACAAAAAGGCCGACTTTTTTACAAGCTTTTCAGACTTTGTTTTATTCTCTACCTCATTTTCTCTAAGGCATAAACTTTAAAAAAGTTCATGTATTATATCTTTTTATTCTATTATCTCACATTTTGCTGCATTTAAACAAATTTTTAAATTTTTATTTAAATTTAAATAAGTTTTTCAACTTAATAAAAATTTAACTACCATTAAACCCAATATAAATTGTCTATTTTTACCCACGTAACATATGTTCTAAAAAAGACCAACAACTATTTTCTTTTTTAAAAAAGAGTCAAAATCACTAAAAAGCCTATTTCCCTATTCCTTTCCTTCTCTTTCTTGTAGGGAAGAGGGACAAGGAATCGACAAAGTCTCTTCGTTTGCTACCAGATCTAGGTTTTGTTTTTCCATGAAAAGAAAAGGAAAAAGAGAGTTTTTTTATTTTATTATAAAAGACTAGTAGAGAGAGGTGTGAGGAACTGAAAAATAGGGTTTTTTAGGTTCGCCTGGCAATGAATAAAAATATCAATTGATATTGAATTCTAATAATAGCGGTTAATTTTTTTATTAAAATTTACAATTTATTTGATTTAAAATAAAAATTTAAAATTTGATTTAAATATAATAAATTAAATTTAAAAGAGTTAATTGAATAAACTGATATAATATGTAAGTTTTTGTAGGATTTAAACCTTATAATAGTCTAACTATCATACTAATCATAAAAAATTAATCTTACGCAATTGTTATTTTGTCTTAAGTTCGACAATCACAAAGTTTTTGTGAGATAAACTAGCATCACCCTTTTCTTTTAACTGTGAGATTCACTAATGCAGAGGAGAAATATGTGGTAACTACTCCATTTAGAACTTAATTTGTTACTATTTCAATTATAAAATTGAAGGAAATTGCTATATCCTTGTCTCGTATGATTGGAATCACTCTCATCCTGCATCCATTCATGCTGAGGAAACAGCATCTCTTAATAACAAACATTGGGGGGTGTAAAATCTCTATGCCCATAGCTTTGCTCATACCTGTTCACATGGCTGAGTGGTGGCAGGCACCGGTTTAGCCAAGCGACTGGGTTTTTGTTCTCCAGCCATAATAACAAAGACCTCATCAGACACATCATTTGCTAACTTGTGCTCCACCTGCTCTGGCCATTCTGACTGGTAGCTTGGTGGGTTTGGTTCAGGCTGAGGTTTGGAACATGACAACTTCAGCAGTAATACGGCCATGAACGCAATTATCACAATGAGCAGACCGAAGAGGCATTCCTTGGCAGGGTTCCAATGCAACCTTTCATGGCCGCTCGAAACTGAGTCATAACTATTCGAAGGAGGCATTCCACTCGTAATATTCCAGCCTGCAAAATAAAAACAGAATTTATAAACATATCAGGTTATCCATTAGCCAGGAATGTGTTAATTCATGGAATTATTTGAAGTTAAAGGGCATGCGATACCTGGGCATTCCAAGTTTTGTCCCTAGTGCAAGTTTTAATCAGTAACGTTTTTCTAAGGGACTTTGAATTTTTTGCATCAACTGTTCTAATTTTATTCAAGATGAGTTGATGATTAATTTTGGCATCAATTATTGTAATTGTTATAATGTTGATAATTTGGTTTTAATTATTCACTTTTATATGCTTTTATCTTTGGTGTTCTTCATTATTCCTTGCTCTTCTTTTTATTTCATCAATAGAGTACTAACTGCTTTTCTGTTTCTTCTTTAACAAAACCTTCTTAGTTTGGTATTAGAGAAAAAACAAAACTTCATATGACGATGCTTTATTGTTTTATTCAAAATGAAAATGATTTTGTTTTAGGATTTAAGCATAATAGAATAGCTTATTAAATAAAAAATATTTGGTATAATGATAAAAAAATTTTAATTATTCAAAAAAATTTAAGTAAATTTTTATTTTTTACATTTAAAAATTCATTAAATTTACTAATTAAAAATGATCAAAATACCGTATAAATCTTTATACTTCAACGTTTTTTTAATCAATTTAATCCTTTACCTCAAAACTAGTGAATGTAATTTTTGTACTTTTAACTTTTTGTGCAATTAAATCTTTTTGTTTAATTCTGTCTGATTTAACTGTTAGTGATGCTGACACGTTAACAAAAAGTTTTTTTTATACACCATTTTCTTTGTACCAGTCATACAAATTAAATTGTATAAAATTATAAAATATATGAATTAAATTGAGCTAAACTCTATAGTATAATGATTAAATTGAACAAAACTTTATTATGCCAAAAGAATTTTTTAGTCTAATAGATCAATGCCATATCAGCATGGTTTGATATGTCCACACCACTTAAAAGGTCAATTTAGACCGAATTAGATAGAAGCATTTAATTGCATAAAATTTTGGAAGATTAAATTAATTAATTTTGAAATAAAGAGACTAAATTAAAGAAAACACTATAATATAGAGACCTATGAGTTATTTTGATTAATTAAAATTTCTCTATCTATTTGTGTACTGTTCATATTGAAACAATTTTTGTTAAATCCAAATAAAGTTATCACTATCCATGATTTTTAAATTTCATGTACTACAAAAAGGATAAAAAAATGGTTTTTAAAAATTTGCATTTATTTAATAATATCATATCAAAATAATGATCCAAAATTACAAATGATTGTGCCGTAATCGTGATAATGATAATTGAAATTAGAATGATGTTTTCATATAAAGAACCATATAGTCAGGTAGTACTTTTTAATGTTGTTTGTCCTCTTAGATTCTGGTATACAATTAATTACTTATTCGATGTATCCAAAAGAAAAAACCGCAAAGAAAGTAATTACCTCAATAGGAATTTCTTTCCCTTATCTTATGTAATTCTGGAGGTTTGGTAAATGTCTCTTCCTGATTGTAGTTTTATTTTATTTTTATTAATAAAATTATAACAAAATAGTTAGGCCTGCGCGAATTTCTAACTTAAAAGAAAAAAAAAACCATACAGTCCCTGTACAGAGGCTTTAACGATGGAAGAACTTTCTCTGTTTGCAAGACTCAACCCCAGTAAGCTTTCCTATGTAAAAAAATCATACATTTAAAAAATAAAAAAACGTGTTAATTTATCTTTTACCCACTGCTTAAGTAAAAGTAAACTTTTAAACATCTTACTTCGGTTAATAATGCTAAACTTGACAGTCGAGTTTCTACGTGATAGCCATGTTACGAAATAATTAGATATTAACATTTATATAAGTAAATAAAAATATAATATAATTAATTAAACATATCAATATCATAAATATTTGTACAAATATGGTATTAAATGTGTATTGTAATAAAATATGCTTAACATGTTTATTAAACAAATTAAATTAAGTTTTATACCATATGATTAATAACTCTTTAAACAATTAATATGATAAAACTAAAATATTTTTTGTTAATAAGTTAATTTTAACATAAATACAAATAAAATATAATTCCATCATTCCAATTTAAAACTAAAAATCGTAAAACAATTATAATAAAATAATAATTTCTATCAAGTAGGTGAGAAATTCATCAATATCAACCAAAAACACAATAAAATCCAACATGAACACAAGAGAATCATAATAAAATCCAAATAATATTCATAATCTGTCGACATAATAAATCACCAATATTCAAGATTGAAAACTCATTCCTCACTGCACATATAATTCTTGAGTCGCAAAATTTATTTATAAAATAAAAATAATATATCAATAATATTAAAAAAAAATTTATATTACTTATTTAGACAAATCATAAATAAATAAATTATGCAAGTCGATATGATAATTTTATTAATAAAATAAAATAATTTTATATATTTAAAATATGAAATTATCATGTTTTAATCGAATCAAAATGATTAATACACAATATAATTATTTTAAATTTAAACCCATTTAATTCCTTGTCATTCTTTAATGGCGATCAAAATTACGGGATTGACGACTCACCGGCCACACTATTGTTACCCTCCCGTGCCGTCTCCAGCCCGCTAGAGTTAAATTTCTGTTTTCCCTTTCGTTGTGCTGTGGGTCACCTCGCGAACGCACTTTTCCGTAGGAAAAAGGAGCATGGTTTCAACTCCGAAATAGTAAAGAAGAAACATGGCTGTCTCTCTCAATCCCAACTACTCCTCATTTCACCTTTACAAATCTTATCAATTTTATTCTCTCTCACAAAATACTCCAAGTTCTTTCGTTACAAACAAATGGGTCTTTTTGGATTGTCCAACTCAATCAACTGGGAGTCAGAGTCTTACCCAGAACTCAACGATTTCTTGCTCCTTCCTTTCTTTGCTCTTTTCTTCCCTGCTGTCAGGTTTTTCCTAAACAAACTTGTCTTTGAGGTATCTAAACTATCATTTTTTCTTCCCCGTTCTGTTTTTTTGACTCTCATCTTCGTTTTTTCTCTAATTGTTTCGTTATGGTGGAATTGCGGGTCAAAGAAAAGAGTTTTAGTTCAACGCTATTATTCCTTGTTGACTTTTATTTTGATTTGCGATTAGATTTTTTGTTGAATGAATTATGATCTTAGACCTTTCCTTTTTGTGCCATCTACCTATAGTTTTAATAGTATAAGTTTGATTTCTAAGAATAACCCTGTTTAGAGAGAGCGGTTAGCATGATTCAATTACTCAACTTGGAATTGAAAATATTCACTTCTATAACATAACTGCTGGAAAATTGGATTGGAATCTGGATTTGTATGAACTGCATTATGTTATTTAACGTAATCACAGCAACTTCTTTTAACTACTTTCTATGTTTTTTTTTTCTACATGAACAGTTGAGATTAATGAAAGTCAAAAACTCTCACAATCAAGTTGGTTTTGTGACATATTCAAAAATCACGCTTCAGCACATTTCTCAGCTTAGAATTTTTTCTCTAGTCTTGATGGACTAGATCGGGTTTACAGTCTTTACTTAATTATTTGGTTTCAATTCTTTGATTATTGTTGACTTATATGTTTAAAATTGCTCTGATTTTTATTATAGATCATCGATTTCTTATGAAGGGTTTTAAACACTATTTCACTAAGCAAATTTAGGATGAAAAGGATTTAAAACTTCGATCTTCGATATTTTTTTGATAACTTGCCATCTCATGTGAGACTGATTCTGCCATTTGCTTAATTTGGGGAGATTAAGTTTTTGAGTTTGATGTTGTGACAAGTACTAAAGTGACCCTATGGTATCTCCTTTTATAATAGTGAAATGCTTTCTTAATGACCATGCCTCATGAGTCATGACTGCTAATGCTAGGTTATAGTGTTTCAGTTATTTCAGGATATATCTATCAAAGCATGCTAAAGTTGATTTCAGAAAGGAGGCAGCTCCAGCCTTCATACAATCATGCATCTCCAAATCTTTATGTTGTAATGAAGTTTCAATCTACATTTAACATGGAGGACAATTTTGGGGATTTGCTTTGATGTCTGATAGAGGAAAAGGGCCTGTGTAGAAATTAAATGAAACTGTTAGAAAAATATTTTGATTTGCTATGATGTCCTATAAAGGAAAAGGTTTTGTGTAAAAATTAGATGAAGCTGTAAGAAAAATATTTTGCAAAACATACCAATATATGATCAAAGGGATAAAGAGATCATGGTCAATGTTGCCCTCTTTATGCTTGACTATAATAAGTCTTATCCATTGCAGAATCCATACTTTGATGGATCTAGATCTTCCTTGTTGATCCACCAAATATGTCATATGTGCTCCCTTAAGGGATTAAGTTATACTCAAATCTTAGTCTCAAGGAGGATATAATGGTAACAAGTTGGTTGGCCAAGATTAATGAGCATGAATCTTACCCTCCCTAACAAACACTACTAGTGACCTTTGACCCACCAAGCCACTTCAGAGTTAGCTTTTTTAGATTTAAGCCACAACCATTGTTGGTTGAAGGCTAACAGGAAAACTGTAAATGTAAGAACAAAAATTCATATGTTGTCATATGATCATATGACCATTAACATTGTGATAAAATGCTCTACCCTCTAGGGCAGAGTGCTAATGGTTCAACAAGAAAGAGGAAAGGTGGTATGGGATTTTTGTGTCTTGTTCTGAAGTATCAGTGGATTCTATGTCCATTCTCCTCTCAATTGATGATGATTGCAATGATAAAATGTGAAAAATAGAGAGGATGTTTGCAGTTAGTTAAAAGCATCTGGGCTTACATCTAACATCTTTCCATACAGGGTCCTTGTTATTGATATTTACTTATTCCATTTCTTTTAGTTAGGACCTTTTTTGCATAATCAATAAATTCTTAATCTTTTATATTGCTTTGAACAATTTTGACAGGATCATGAAATAGTAGTGAGAAATGACTGATACTTGGTAAAAGTACATTCATGGTGTTAATTGAAACCTGCATTCATGATTTATGGCTTCAACTTCTCATCTCTTGCTATTTACCTTTTCTCAAAAGTTTGCCTGATTTGAAGTTGCTGTTAATATTTTATGCAGAATCTGGCTAGGAGACTGGTCCTTGGCAAAGCCCACACCTTGCAGGAGGTTCATACGCATGATAGTAGGAAGAAACTCAACAAATTCAAAGAGTCAGCATGGAAGTGTGTCTACTTTCTTTCATCAGAATGTTTGACCATTTATGTATCCTACGGTGAGCCTTGGTTTACCAATACCAAGTATTTTTGGGAAGGACCTGGAGAACAGGCTTGGCCTGATCTAAAAATTAAGTAAGCGCCTGACTCATGTATTTATAATGTTTCCATATCAAAGTCAGTTAGCATTATCTTTTCATGTTCGATCGGACACTTATCTGTATTCTCAGATTCTTAGTCATGTTTAAGACATCTCATGTTTTCTTGGTAGATGATTTGCTTGTTTTTGATGCTCAGATTGAAGTTGAAAGGATTATACATGTATGTTGGTGGATTCTATACATATTCCCTATTTGCATTGTTTTTTTGGGAGACAAGGCGTTCAGACTTTGTGGTGTCCATGGTTCATCATGTAGCAAGTATCATTCTCATCGTGCTATCTTACATATGCAGGTATTTCATTCAGTGTACAAATGCATCGCAGCTCCTATTTTCTACTTTTTCTGTGAAGAATCGAGTTTACGTCTGTTACCAATTCTTTCATAACTTTCTGATGTCTAATTAATGTTTTGGTTGAAGTAATGCTCTCATCCTTTTGCATCTTAGTAATTTTCTTCTGCCTGTTGCAGGTTTGCTCGTGTAGGTTCAGTTGCTTTTGCCCTTCATGATGGGAGTGATGTGTTCCTAGAAATTGCAAAGATGTCAAAATATAGTGGCTTTGAATGGCCTGCTAGTGTCTCATTTATTCTTTTTGCCCTCTCTTGGACCATTCTTCGCATGATTCTTTTCCCGTTCTGGGTAATCTGGAGTACAAGGTGAGCCTCGGTCTGAGCTTAACTGGAACTTTTTAATGTTTTTGGGTATTGCTCTGTATTATGTGCCTTTGTTTTATAACATCCTACAGGACATGAAACAATGAATTACTCATGATCCATTTATTTTACGATATCAATGTATATGCATTAACTGAGGAGAATTGTTGATCTGATGAAAGTATAATTCAATGCCATAGGGTAGATGAAAAGTGTTCCAGAACTGCCGGGACAAAGAAATTTTGAAAAATGTAGAAACTGATTAATAGAATTAGATGTAGATTACATTTGTTTGCCGATCTCCATATATCCTTGCATCAGAACATGGCCCCATTATATATCCAGAGTTTCAGCTACTTTTTTTTCTTTTCTTTAAAATGCTAATGAAAGGATTCAACACAATGTGTAGAATTATGGAAGAATAAAGCAAAGTTCACCCTTGGGCTCATTTTTGTGCCTTTTGCATTTATGTTTGGTTATTATGAGACTAAGAGCTATTGCGACTTTTCTCAGTAATCCCAGTTTTTAGATATTTCTCTCTCCTGCTTGCATAACATTAAATTCTTAATTCATCATTGGAATGTTGTTTCTAATTTTTAATTAAAATCTTCAAGTTCTAGTTTCCTCTTATGAGCTGAGAACCCAAGTTTAGAAGCTCTGAACTGTATCATTTTCTGTTTTCGTTTTTCTTCTTTTATGTCTGTTTTCCATTTTGTCATTCCTTTTTGTCTTTACTTATTTTCATTGTTAACTGGCTGTTTTACTGCAACTTTGCTTGGCCTGCTGATGTCACTGGCCCTTCACTGTCTCTGGGAAACTCCTTACTTTATCCTCCTTTACCTTTAGTGTTTTGCTTTCTCCAGTTGGAGGCTATGTGAATTGCTTGCTTTCTTTTAGGATTTTAACCCCTCAAATTTTTTTTTTAATTTATATTTCACAGCTATGAAGTTCTTTTGACATTGGACAAGGAGAAGCACATGGTGGATGGATCTATATACTATTATTTGTTTAACACTCTTTTGTTCTCCTTGCTTGTTCTTCATCTTTATTGGTGGGTCTTGATGATAAGAGTGATTATCAGACAAATCCATTCCGGAGGACAGGTTGATGATGTTCGATCAGGTATGAGCCATCTAGAAATGATTTTAAATTGCAGCTATGCTGAATTAGGAACACATATCTAAGGGAAGAAAGAAGAAAAAGAAGTAAAAGTTAAAGCATTGATAGGATAATTCTAAATTTATGAGAATGTAAAACTTTTTCTTCTTTAACATCATTAGGAGAAACGAATAGATATCTGACATCAACACTAGAAAATGAATTATTAATTTGGAGGTTGCAAAGACTATAACTTATGCGGAGAACACTGCACAGAAAAGGAAATCATTCTGGATAACCCTTTGTTACTGAGCATCAAACTGGCAACCCAACTGTACATATGTAGTTGTAACCTGTTGATGCACGTTTTGCTCACTGATAATAATTATGCTTTCACAACCTGAGGGACAAACCATGTTCCAAGCTTTTTTGAAGCGTAAGTAAGGAGAACTTGAAAAGTTTGTGTTGATGATGCTTAAAGTCTTAACTCAGTTGTGGCTGTGAGGACTAAATAAATGGACTGAAATGGTTGCTGTTATTGTCATTTGAAAATAGTAGGTTTTTATATGTTCAAACTTGATAAAGCAGCTAGTTACCTAAGAACAGAAAAAGTTCTCTCAGATGCAAGAAATTTGACTGCAGGGAAAATTGTTCTGTTGATATTGCGGCAGCATTTAAGCAGTTCATTTTTTTTTTTTATAATTGGGGGAGAGGGATTCGAACCCTGCTCTTTAGGCAGGGAGATAAGGCACCAACCAATGAGTCAAATGCTCGAGTTCATTTAAACAGTTCATTTTGTTTATATTTTAAGTCAAATTTTTTACTTTATATGAATTAGGAAAAGGATACTATTACTCTATCTCGTAATGCAAAGTCTGAATATCCTGTTGTTCTGCAGATTCTGAAGATGACGAACATGATGACTGAATAAATAAATATTCCAGAACACCATATATACTTGTATGCCAAGGTATTTAGGAAAACATAGTTTCATCATTTTGTAAAAATTAATTTGCTTTCAACCTTCTGTTTTTTTCTTCTTTGTTGGATGCAATTAATGCAGTCTTGTCCCCTGTTTTCTTGTTTTCCTTCTTCCTTGGATAGATGGACCTTGACAAAAGGCATGCTCATCTTTGTCTTCACTCTTTCATTTCTACATGTAAGTTGGTATAGCCTCAAATTCTGATTGGCAGAGTTTGCATTCTATATTGTGTGATAGACAAGTACTTCAAAAAGCAAGGATCAAAATAAAAACACTTACAGATCATGATAGGTCGAGGGAAATCTGAAGGCTTAAGGTGTAATATTTGTCACGTTAACTCAGTACTTGGCCTCTTACTTTTACAAATTTTTAAGGATGAATAGTCTTTTGTCCAATATCTCTTTTCACCTTAGATGTTTAAGGTAGTCTCAAGATTTTTGGCATGGGGGTCAACTTAGCTTCTTACTGGCACTCTCCCCTTCCTTCAGGGTTACAATACTAATTTTATGCAAAGATTAAAAAGTTCCTTTTATTTATAATATACTCTGTAGGTGACTGTATTTCCTAGTTAATACTTGCATCAAGGACACTGCTAGGATGATCAGGACTCTTGAAATCACATTGCTTTCCTTAGTCTGGTTTATAATTTAGTATAAGTTGAATGTGTTCTTATGCATCTTGCAGACACACACACACTGATAAATATTTAATTTTAGTGTGTAGTTAGTTAACAAATTAATTGGTCTAGGGTTTAGGGTTATACAGCTAATGGTAAGAGAATTGAAAACTATAAAATTAGGTGGTGCCATGCTTAAACCATAAGGTTTGCCTGGTAGGTTGTCGAGCAAGAGGTAACAAATCTGTTGATTTGTCAATTCCAATATGCAGGGATGGATATTTATGGTGGTTGCAGCTTGAAAAATCTTGTATGCATTGGTAAATTCTTTGGCTTTCTTATATAAATTCATATAAAATTTGGAGCATTGCTAGTTTAGTCATTGTTCTGTGAAACGTGGACTTTCCAACAATCTGAAGTAGTTGGTTTGTCTTCTTATGCAAAATTTTCTTTGGTGAAAGGCTTTGTTTGTTGTAATCCATATAGCTGACAATGTTGTGCATAAAAGGCATTGTGTGTTTTTGTGATATGCATGAATCTTCCCTCTCAAATTGCTGTGTTTTGTACTATTATTTCGTTGCATAGTAACACTAAAATGTTTCAACAAATATCGTTAAACACATTAAAATATTTCAAAAAATATAAATGGAAGTGCACTAAAATGTTCCAACAACTGTGTGCAAGAAAATATTAAAATTGTTCCAAGTTTCTAATTTCTAAAAATTACAAATATTGAGATGTTCCAACAACAAGAATTAAGTAGGGAAACCAAATTTCATTGTATATGTTTAATGATTTATCAATACGATGATATAGATTCACAATTCATTGGTCGTCATTTATTCATTTAATTATCTATATAAATATATAAATTATTTACTACTTTATTTATAATCGCTATGATTAATGAAATTAGTTCATAAAGTTTTTAAACTTTTTATGCCAATGTATTAAATAAAGAAGCAATTTGTATATACCTATTTAAGCATGCCATGTCGTGGTTTTTGCCCTTCAAATTAAAGATCAAAATTCTTATATTAATTTTTTAGTTTGTTAAATTATTATAATGAAAGTAGGTACTATTTTTTTTTTACCAAATTTGTATTTTTCAATATCTAAATTAAACAAAAGGTTAATGTGGTTATGGATTTGATTTTCATGGACTACATTTTGAATCTTCATTTAAGAGTTGATTAATTTGATTAGTCAAAAAAAAAATTGAATCGATTGAATTAACTAATCTTATTAATTGAATTAACTAAACTATTTTAATTAAAATTTTTTGATCAATTTGATTTTAATAGGATTGTTTGATTAATTTGGTTTTAATCCAATTATGCTCACTTGGCTAATATAAATATTTATAGGGTAAAATATTCAGACTTTCTTAACTTTTGAATATAATTTCATACAAATTCATTAATTTTAAAAATAGATAATGAGACCTAAACGTACAAATATCATTAACAAAAACTATAAAATGATTAAAATATATTTTTTTCATTCTCTCTTATTTGTTTTTCTCTCAAACAATGTGATTGGCCGACGATACTCTTTGAGGAGCGCAAGATCGACACTCTCCAGGGGAGCATTGATCATGCTCCTTAGAAAGAGTGGCAATCACGCTCTTCTGGCATTCCCTGAGGAGCACGAGATTGGCAATCCCTAGGGGAGCGCTGCCAAATAACGTTTCTGAAGGGATGTGCGCCAGATCTTATCGGATCTAATCATCCATAGGCAAATTCGGTCGAGGGGAGGTCGATCGACAAATAGAAGTGTCGTCGACTAGTCACATTCTTTGAGAGAAAATAAAATAAGGGAGAAAAGATTTTTTTTAATAGGAAAAAAATTTAAAAATAAAAATTATAATTTATATACTGTGTAATTTTTTAAATAAATGAAAAATAAAATTATTAAAAAAAATTACTACATGAATAAACTAACGAAAATATGAAGGGATCTTTTATTTCTACTTATAAAGGAGTTTTTCAGTTTGATCTTGCCACTGAAATTCCTTTCCTTATTAAAGAGAAAAAAGATGGCAAAAAAGCGGTTCCCAGACAAAAGAAACGGGAGAGGGAAACATATATATGAGATCAGAAATTCTCAGTGGAGAGTATCTGTCAGAATAACTCTACTTTTTTTGTTTTACCTTTGTAGATATTTTTTATATGGCTATGTCAGTGACTTCCCTTGTCCCATTAGTCACAGCCATGGTAGAATCCGACGTTTGAGTGTCTTTGTAGCTGGAATAAAGAGACCCACAGCCAATGGCAATGCTGAAATAGATACACATCTAAAGGTTAGACGTTTAAGCATGAACAAGTTTAAGTTGGGATGGATTTGGAGTATTTCATGCGCAACACAATTGAATTTTAGCAGTTATTCTTCAATTTTAATAGGGTAAAACATTTAGGCATTCTTAAATTTTAATCAAAATCATACGAAAATTTATTAATTTTTAATGTAAATATTCGGTTTCAAACATTTAAATAATATTAATATTAAATATGAAATGTCTAAAATATTTTTTTTATTATTTCTTTCTCTCAAGTTGGTCGGCAACGTGCCTTTCACCGATCGATCACCCATCTTCACCCTGCGCTCTGATGCTTCCTTGGGAACTCTAATCGAGCTATTTAAGAGAGCCCCAAATTAGGCTCCCTAAGGGAGTATTGGTTCTAATGCTTGGGAAACCTAATCTTTGGCCATGGGTGATCAAAAATTTTTTCATAAAAAATAAAAAATATAATTTATTTAATTATAATTTTTAAAATTAAAAAAATTATTTTAAAAATATTATCATATTATTAAAATAATAAAAATATTAACAATTGACTAATGATTAGATTTATATGTTTAGTGAAAATATTTTTTTAAAACGGAGTGTCTATTTTGAATACTAATAACTTTCTATGTAATTTTAGTCAAAACTTAAGAGTGTTTGCGTATTTTATCTATCTTAATATGACTATGCATAAAGTTCACGTGTATTAATATTTTTCTCCAATCTTGGTTAAGTTTGATGACTGCTCTCAAGCTTGGTTAAGTTTTTCTCCAATTTACCCTAGAGTTTAGTTTAAGGATTAATATTTTTATATATCAATGATGGAAATTTTGAACTTAAAATATTGTCCTATATCTTGAGTAATTAAAAAAAATACATTCTTCTCTTTCCAAGATACTAGAAACAATGTTTTAACCCAAAAGATCAATAACATAAACCCATTATAGTATTTTGTGTCATCGGGTTTTTATGTTTTTTGGCCATTATTTGTGACACTAGTTCAATGCACATAAGAGTGACCAACTTAAACATACCATCATGGTGGTTGGCATTGTATATACTGTATTTGTTCTGAAATCAACTGCGGGTAAATTTGAAGTTTTTTTTAATTTATTTTTTGTCTAAGAGATCAATAAATTGATAAACAAACCTTGATACATTTCCTTTTCTTTTTCAATGTTAAGAACGATTTCTTTTAAAATTCAAAGATAGATTATGGGCCTGATCGTACATCAGACTGCAACGTTTTCCAAAATGAAAAATAAGCAATATACTGATTCATTTCTTTTTGTCTTGAACACCAAAAAAAAAAAGCTCAGAAAATTTCCAATATAGATGTTCTTCATTTTGGCCACTTTGGTGGCTTGAATTCTTATACTCATCAAAATCCAGCAAGAATCTGGGTTTGGTTGCTTTTATTTTTTTTTTTGAAAAGTGGAATTTATTGGCTATTAACCGATAAACCATTGATAGTCTCGAACTGGAGCTGCCAGAAACTCTCATTGGTATGAAAGAAAACCGGTATGACAAGAAAAGCCAAAACAAAAAAGTTCACACACTGCTTACATAACCCAGTAGCATGCCCTTATCAATCAGAACCTCACAAAAAACCTCTATCCTACCTAAGATAAAAAATAACAGCAGGGAACAAGGAGGCTAAACAACGACGACATAATTCCTAAGAAACAACCTCAAACAGTGACAGCAATACCCAAAGACCACAAAACAAAAATGACCCAAAAACAGAGAAGAGATTTTAAGAACCCTTGAAGCCCTTGATCATCAAAACCAAGATCCATTCGGAGTAAAAAAGTTGACAGCACGTTGACAGACCCGAGCGAAGAAGAATCAACATAATCAACTTGACACGCACCACTGGCAAAGGAACCAAGACACGGCTACATCTCTCAGTTCATATATCCGCAGGAAATCCTACTGCCTATAACCCCTTCTTTAACCAACTTTTCAGCAACTTTTTTCAAAAAATTTTATTGAATACCCTCACGAGGAGCAAAACGAGTTGATCATGGTCTGTTATGCTCTGAAGTGAAGAGACATCATAGGGTCATCTCCGCCATAACTGTACATTCGACAACAAAATTCCACCTTTCCCATAAGTAAAAAAAAAAACATGACCAATATGGATACTGTTCACCTTCATCCATACAACACCAACCATCCCAGCAGCTTCTTCAGTCGCCACACTTACCCACAGCACCCGATTCTCAGAAAAGTCTTGACCCCAAAGGTAAAGAGATTTTTTCACATTACTTGGGTTCCTTTCTCACTTTAACAATGGCACCAAAAGTTGAGGCCTATTCCAGCACAGACACCAGGTCCTCTGTGCGTTGAACCCCAGCTTTTGCAAGTCGATCGGCCAGTTTGTTATTCTCTCTAAAAGTGTGCCTCACCTCCCATCTTCGTACATCATTTTTCAATCGTTCAATATGGAGAACCCATTTTCTTAATCTCCAGAGTGCTTCCAAAGGTTTGTTCACCCATTTAACAGCATTACATGAGTCACTCTCAATTATCAAACTGTGTGATTGATTCCATTTGGATGGAATAAACAACAAGAAAGCTTCCCGAATTGCTCTAATTTCAGAAAGATTTGAATCCCCTATGCCTATAGCCTTCGAGAAAATGATCTTAACATGTCCGTGTTCATCCCTCATTGCTCCCCCAATCCCAGCCTCCCTGGGCATCCTTTGGCTGCTCCATCAACATTGAACTTCATTTCCCCCTGAGTTGGTTTGCATCACCCCTCAATCTTCCTACCATGTCCCACATTTACTAAATTAGCTCCAAATTGGGGGAACCTGTAGGTGTCCAGAATCTCACCATACTCATAGGCCACTTCGCTTTGGCCCAAATGGTTACCCTCAGTTTACTAATTTCATACGCCTGATTCGAATCCCAAGCTATGCCTTTGAACACAACTTCATTCCTCTGCAGCCATACAGACCATGAAACTGCATAGAAAGCCATTTTCAAATCTGTCTCTCCCCTTTTGTTATTGTCGCCTCATTCCATATGTTGAAAAATTCATAACATTACTAGGGACCACCCAACATGCTTCCCAATCTTCACTCCATTTTGCCCAAACCTTCCATACTTTTGGACAATGAAGAAATAGATGCCTTGTAGTCTCCTGCTCCCTGTGACACAAGACACATCTAGCTGCCTCATTATTAATTAATCCTCTTCGTAGTAATTCATACTTGACTGCCACCTTTTCATGGATTATCTGCCAACAAAACACTTCCATTCGATACGGTGCTAAATTCGATCATATTCTCTTCCACACACTTTCATTACTCCTTCCATTTGTGAGTTTTTGCTTGCAAAAAGATTTAACTGTGTAATGGCCAGAAGCAGTACCTTTCCAAGCAAGAGAATCCGTTAATTTTTTGCTTAGATGGTATTGTCCAATGCATTCTTTCAGTTGATTTAGCTGGTCTTCCTCCCACCCAAATGTTGGCCTACTTAATTGCACTTCCCACACCCATATTTCCTCTTCCCATCTACCAAACTCCTGGATGTATCCATCTTTATTCCTTGCAAGGGCAAAGATTCTAGGATAAAGCTCCTTTAAAGTACCACCATCAGTCCACCTATCGGCCCAAAACAAGATTCTGCTTCCGTCACCTACAACCAGTTGCATGCCAGTGCTCACCTGCAAAGAAAAATCATAACTGGGGATAGGGGTTTGATAATATTTTTCCACACTGTTGAAACTCTCCTGTTTGCACTCTTCTCAGGTAAAAGGCTGATGGGATTTTCTCCTACTTTCTCCACAATTACCTCTCTCCATAAACTGCCCATCTCACTCCCATACCTCCAAAGCCATTTATTAAGTAAGGCTTTGTTCTTGACCTCTATATCAATGATCCCTAGCCCCTCATTCTTCTTATAATTGCATACTTTGTTCCACTCAATGTAGTGTATTTTTTGTTTCTCTTCACTGCCGCACCATAAAAATCTCATTTCAATTTTCTCCAACTCCTTTATCACTATTTTTGGAATTTAGAATATAGACATGTAAAAGATAGGTAAGCTAGAAAGAACTGACCGAAGTAATGCAACTCTTCCTCCTATAGATAGCGTCTTGGCTTTCCATCCTGCTAACCTAGTCTCAAATTTCTCTATGATTGGTTTCCACGTTTGTATCGAGTTGGGATTTGCCCCTAGTGGCAACCCCAAGAACACCATGGGAATATCATCAAACCTACAGTTAATCCTCTCAGCACAAACTCTACCAAAATTCTCATCTTTCCTATTCCCACTAGGCTGCTCTTATGAAAATTTAATTCTCATACCTTGAAATTGCTTGGAAGCATCTTAATATCCTTTTGGCATTGACAAGGCTCTCAATCTCTGATTTAAGGAAGATCATAGTGTCATCAGCAAACTATAAATGGGAGATTCTCAACCCCCTTATTCCAATTGAAATTCCTTTACACAGTCC
>NW_018397261.1:2995281-2995502 GCF_002168275.2 Theobroma umbraticum
ACTTCGTTTGCTATTAATGAGCAGTCCATCATCTGTCTTCCTTTCACAAAAGTAAATTGTTTGTCACTTATGACCTCTCCTATAACTAGACTTGTCAAAATGGGCCGAGCCCATAGGGCAGGCCCATTTTTTATTAAATATGGGGTGGGTTGGGTTGAAAATTTTTAGCCCATATTTGAACCGGGCCTAAATGGGCCAGCCCACCAAATCAGTGGGCTGAT
>NW_018397261.1:2995826-2995941 GCF_002168275.2 Theobroma umbraticum
GTGTAATTTATTTATTTGTAACATGTTTTTATTATTCAGTTTATGAATTAAATCGTAGAATAATTTTATTAATAAAAAATTTATCAAGTAAAATTATAAAAATTAATTTCTTTTT
>NW_018397261.1:2996041-3043610 GCF_002168275.2 Theobroma umbraticum
GTTGGTTAAAGAAGGGGTTATAGGCAGTAGGATTTCCTGCGGATATATGAACTGGGAGATGTAGCCGTGTCTTGGTTCCTTTGCCATTGGTGCGTGTCGAGTTGATTATGTTGATTTTTCTTCGCTCGGGTCTGTCAACGTGCTGTCAACTTTTCTACTCCGATTGGATCTTGGTTTTGATGATCAAGGGCTTCAAGGGTTCTTAAAATCTGATTGTGAGGTTCTGATTGATGAGGGCATGCTGCTGGGTTATGTAAGCAGTGTGTGAACCTTTTTGTTCAGGCTTTTCTTGCCATACCGATTTTCTTTCTTACCAATGAGAGTCTCTGGCAGCTCCAGTTCGAAACTATCAATGGTTTATCGATTAATGGCCAATAAATTTCACTTTTCAAAAAAAAAAAATTATGTCAACTGTATATATATTCCTTGGATACATTACTTTATATCAATTTTCTTCCACTTTCATACACAGCTTTCCCATCAGAAAGCTATAAAAGTGCAGACATCTTTGCAGACACCTTTTTCTTAAAGATCAACACTAGATTCTCTAAATTTTTGTTGAAACCAATGCCAGAAACAGGCGATATTTTGATGACAATTAATTGCATAACCATACTCTTAAAGATCTTTTTCATATGTTTCTTTGTTTGATTAATAAAAGGGTCCAGAGCATATTCTCTCAAAAAATAATTGCTAATTAGTACAAAACTATCTGTAAAGTGAAAACCTCCCATGTATCTATGTAAACAGTTGGAGCGGATACAGAAAGAGTCTGATGATTGTATTACAACTTCACAATGAATGCAAGAAAAATAAACCAATACAATTTCAATGAATATGAATAGATAAGTTTAGAGAAAAATAAAATTTACAGCAAACACACAGATATTATTCTTCTTATTCACTGAACTACATGGAAAGACTACAAAGCACTACATTAATAGAGATATTAACTCATTCTCCATCATCAAAAGATTTTCTATCCTAGCCTCTTATTTTACTTCATAATGATGGAACAATACCATAGCCATAGTCTTCCTTTGAGAACAGCTGATCATCCTCAATTTCCATATCTGTTTTCCTTGCAAATCTGCCCTTGACTCGTGGTCGAGTCTCTGCATAGGCTTTCCTGGAGGCATATCTTATTTTCTTCTCAAACTTTCTCGCTTTCCTCTTCTCTCTGTAACGTAGGACCTTTGCTTCCCTGTTCATTGGTGTAAATTGGAGTGGGAACAGAGGCAAGGGATACGGAAAGAGATCAGTTGCCCCATTTGGAAATCCAGTGTATGTACTCGGGATGTTGCTTGTAGCGTTTGGTAAAATGCCAGCAGTAATGAGCGGTATGGGGACCTAAGTGTAAAATTAGAGAAGAATCTTCAGATAATGAAAATATGATACCGGTAAGCTCTAGGAGAGAATACTAACAACAAGTCTAGAAGCAACCTCTCTGATGGAGCAATGTTAAGATATTTCTAAAGTTTAATTGATCAACAACTAGGAAAATAAAGGGAAGCGGGGGAGAAGCTGAAAGGTTGTGCTAAAGTCAAGTTGCTAATAGCAGTAATTTCTGATAAAAGCAGTCAGAAGCTATTATGATCTTGAATTCTAATGCTGTCTCCCATTCTAAGAACTTCAGCAAGGGCCTATTTGTCATATTTCAGGAGAGCTTCAGAATGGACTTACATAAATGCCATTAGTTTGGTGTTCTTCATTAACAAACTTTGGAAAATCCCTAGAACATTGGTGAAGCGGCTGAGCTCCCCGAGCATATATCAGCCAACAACAAGAACAATTAATGAGCTGTGGGTAAAGCTAATATCATTCCACAGTTGAAGAGAAAACAAACAAAATATATGTACATAGTTGCATATATGCAAGAATGCAGGCATAGACATGGCTAGACACACGCACACATATACACACATATAGAGGGGGAGAGGGATAAGATCCTGGAAATTAAAGTTAAACAACTATGTAGTTTTACACAGTTATGAACAGATAACGCCTAAGTTGCTGTCAGAAACGCATGCAAAGTTAAACTCTCAACAAGAGATTACTTGAGGACAAGTTAATTTAGAATGTGTAGGATCTTACGCTTAGAGTACTTGAAGGGGTATTAATGAATGCAGCTTTTGATCTCCTATGTTCTGTATTGAAGTAAATACTCTGCAACCACTGGTGTGTTTGCTGCTGCAGTTGTTTCTCTTGTTGCTGTGATTGATTCTTTGATTCAAAAGTTTGAACTGGAACATCAATATCACTTCCACTGTCTTCTGGATAATTAACACACAGAAGTTGTTGCTGATCACTGCACTGTTCTTGGCACTGATACTCGGTACTGGTATCCCTAACATCCATATACTCATCAACTTTCTCACCATAGGTAAATCCACTAATGGTCTGGTTGTCAGTGTTATCAGGCTCAAGCAATAACCAAGAATCAGTTTCATCTTCATCAATTTTCTCATTTATTGTAGCGGCTGCAATTTCATTTTCCATGCCAAACATGGGACCTCGCAGCTCATCCTGGTGAGTACTTGAGGAAGAACATGCTAGACCAGAGAGTGGTGGAATAGGGACCCTGATATGGCGGCGGGCCAGTAGATTGACTGAGTGTATTTCAATGTCGCATTTGATGCAAAGTGAAGCTGCATCAGCCCTGCAGGTGACAGCTGCTGCTGCATTCTCGCACACAGTGCAAATCCACACACGCTGGTGTGACAAGGCCATAGGATTGGCAGCATGGATCCGCTCATCGCAGCTTTTGCAGAGGTAAGAAGAGTCAGTATAGCAGTAGAGTGTGCAGGCTGCAGCTTGACATGTATCACAAGTACGAGCCCAGTAGCTTTGGTACGTAACCATCTCCACCAGAGCCCACCTTCAACATGCTTCTTTCATGTTGGAGAATGTTAATTCATAACTTTTATAAGGTGTGTAGTAATTTTTTCTTGTCTCTAGCCACCTGAGAAATATCCTGAGACTGAAAGATTGTATTTTGGTGGGGGAGGAAAACTCTAATCATTATGTAATATGTGACTGAAAGGAGTGTGTGTTTCTACTAGTGTGAAGTATTTGTAGTATTTATAATCCATCCATGAGTCCATAACTTCTACTTAAAGGAATTACAGTCATTACGTAATGAAGATAAAGTAGAAGTTCAATCAAGATTCATAAATCTAAACACGGAGTTTTGGCATCGAATTAAGAGATTGTTAGTGAGAAAGAAACTTTTCAAGGAACTTCCTATGGATTGTAGCCACAAGTCTCCACTTAGCCACAAAAGGTCCACGTGATGTCAAAGCCAAAGATTCAGATTCTACCATGTTCTTTTCACTGGGAAGTTGTTTCCCATCATTCACAAATTTTCTTAACAAGTCAGCATTTGCGAAGAATAATAAAAAGTTGATTAAAATTCAAATGAGAGAAGTGTTTGCCACGAACAACAAAAAGGTTGAAAATATGAAGAAAGGGGGAAAGAAGCTGCCTAGCTCCTACAAATGAAAAAGGGCATTGCTACAGGCCAAATATAAAGTTGAACTTGGGAGGTCAAATACCAAAAGGGAAATAAGTTTTGCCCATAAATTCCAAAAAGATAATCAAGATAACATGATCAAGAGAAATATGAATTATGTTTTTCGTATCTCTTTTATTACAGGTAAAAAAGGATTTGAACTCACGAGAAAAATATGTGACCTTCAATTAAATTTTCCCTTTCAAACACTGGATGTTGTTTTATATCATTTGAGCTCGTCAGCATGAAAGAGCTTTTGGAGGATTCCCACTCTACATGGCTTTTTGCCATACATGTCCATCGGTAGCCACAAAAAGGGGAAAAGGCACAACATTATCCATAATTTACGTCGTCACTCGCGATGGTAGGCGCGGGTGGAGTGGTGATACTGTTGAGTGAGACAGAAAGAGAGCCGGGGCAGCGACTGGGACAGTCCCACAAAGTGAAAAGCGTGATGGGCTTTAGCGGTTGAAACAAATCGGCCCATGATCTTGTGGCTACGTGTTGTTTAGGGTGGGGCTGGAGAGGTTCTTCTTGGGGGCTCACAACTTTCTTCCTTCCTGGAATCTTACAGCCCTTTGCCAGAAAACAGAAAAAGGTGCACTCTATTCGGTCATTGGAATATTAAAATAACCAGTCCCACTTTAATATTGTCTCTACGTAACAGGCTGAAGCAGCTGTTTTGCTGCTTAATAAGCTGAATAATGGGACATACGAAGAATACTTCCATTAACTGTCATTCCTTATCAGTAGTCCCACTGCTTTTAGTTATTGGATAAAATTGCATTACTCTTACGAAGAAAGACCTTAGCTGATATCAGGTGAGTTGAGTCGAAACTTGGTCAGCTTTGTTCTCAGACCGACTTCACTAGTGGGCATGAATAACTCTGCAACTTGATCATATAATAAAGTGAGTGGACCAGATATAAAGTGAACTTCTCATAACTTGGAATTCTTAATATGATTGTAACAATTATTCCAAAAGAGGGAACCAAAAGTGCAGAGTTGAAGTCATTCCGCTCGTTTCTTGGCGTTGGATTTAGAGGGGATATTTAACCAAGAGGACCTTCCGCAGGTGCTTCGGTTTAAGCCAATGTGGTCACGGGCTGTTCAAGCTTACTCAACCACCCGAGTACACTCAACTTCAACTTAGAAACGACTCCAACTCAACTTAAACTAGTTTCAGATCGACTTGAACTCGGACTATGTGAATCATTAAGTCAAAATGACTCAAATTGGAATAATCCATCAAAATCCAATTCAATTTGATTTTATAAAAATCGATTAACTCAAGTCCCAAAGAACTGAACTCAAATAAATTTTCTTTGATCCTAATTGATCAGACCTGCCAAATCACCATCTCTGTAACCAATGTAGACTTAGTTTTACTAGTCAAAAGAGGTGCAGAAATGTATTTCGATTCTCATGTACGCATACTATGCTGGATTCCTTCAAATATTTGCAAAAAATAAAAAAAGTTATCACAAAATCTTGAAACTGCCATTCTTGATTAACTATTAAGTAGGTCTGCAATCAAAAAACTTGGATACATGAAACATGAATAAATGGATAACACAAATTATTGAGGTTTCCTATAAAATTGAATATTGAATACAGAGAGAGATCTGGACTTCAATAAATTACAGATCATGAAGTTAAATAGTTACCATAAACGAATCGATGCACAACTACCACAATTACTCCAAAACGGATTATCTATGTAATATTTAAATAAGGAACTTGTATTGCTTTCATATACGCTTTACTTCTGAAGTATTTAAATGACCTGCAAAGTAACCGAGTCTTATGGTGCACATTGCTAGAATGTGCATGGTCAACTTGTACATCACCGGTTTCAATGCCCTTCCCTTTTCAAATTATATGATATCACTGTGAAAACTTTGAGATCAACTTGTCAACATGAATTATGATATCATCAATACAAGGCCGAACAGCAGCCTGAGGCTGAAGCATCCATGTCACAAATTGGTGAAGAGCTTCTGGATATGGCGGTTTAGGTCCAGCTGGCCACTTAATCTGTGCATTTACAATGGCCAATTGCAGGCTTCCTCCTGATTCTCCAAGTGCATACTCGAATGGGGATACCCCATACCTGGAAGAAATGACAATTAACAAAAGTATTAAGTAAAGCTGCAAACTATATATACCAAAAAGGTTCACTTGCAGAGGATAAAAGCATTTTCAAAAGGCAAAAGAACCAAAGAGAAATTATAGCACCACATGAAAGTACAACTACTACAATTGCTTTAACTTGTTTCTGCATAGCATTTACATTTACGTTTACATCCAAGGTATAGAGAGAGACAGCACAACCCTGACACACACAAAAAGAAGTGAAAAATAACAGTAGTGAATGAAGAAGAATTAGTTCATTTGAAGACTGAAGGAAGGAACATGAAACTCCAACAAGAAAAGAGACAGTTTTTATCAAGGTATCATTCAAAAAACAAATTAGTAGGCCCAACTTTCTGTGAGTATCCTGCTTACTGTAATGTCAAACTCACATGTGTGCTTAACATAAAGTACATGTCATAAGTCGCCCACTAATGATTAACATTATAAATGCATCAATTTCTTATAAATGAGTTTATATGAATGGATTACATGTGTATTACAACTGATTTCCTTGTCTAGAGACACAGGTAAAAGATATTGTGGCAAAACTTTAGATATACAGTAGAACAACCTGTAAAGATATTTTAAACTACTGTCTTGCCTCTGCTACTCTGATTCAATTCACACATATTACTCTCCATGAAGATAATGAAGTAACAAAGGCTATCAAACAAAAAGGCAGATCGATTAGTTTCTTCACACATTCTTTAGGCACTCTCATGGTTCATGGTCAGAGATGTCCATGCAGAATGGCATTACATAGAAAAGTCTGCCAGGTACCAATCATAACATGATGCACACTCACAACACTTCAACATCAGATGACATCTTGTTAAGATTTTCCAAAAACCATAATTTTCACAAGGTCATTTTTGTTGAAGCACATGAGATCACAATGTCCCATTTTTGTAGCATGCAGTTATACCTATTTGTTGTGAACAAAAAGTTTTTCGGGGCACAACCACTTGTCCAGGGCTGAATCTCAATCAATTAGGTTGGATGCAATCATCACTCCTCATATCAACACCAATGGACAACTTCATGAAAATACAGAAGCTTAGCATTATAGAACTTTCACATCTAATACTTTAAATCTACTCCTCAGATTAAGCTTGAAAGGAACCAATAAATAAATTCCAGCCACAAGACTTCCCCAGATATGTTGTTTAATATATTGTTTGACGAAGAAACTTGATGAACAACGATGAAATGACAGAAGTACAACAAAAAAAGTTTATAAAATGAAAGCAAACACTGCATAAGTGCATGTATAAGTATTAATTCTTACATTATTGCATATAAAGTGCATCCCAATGACCAAATATCAGTTCTCTCATCAATATCTGCATGGCTTGGGCAATCCCACAACTCAGGAGCTCGGAAAGGTGCTGAACAGTGCTCAGATGCCCATTCCTACATATGAAACAAAATCTAACCATAAGCATCAAGGAAAATGCATTGAGCTGACAGACAGAAAAATGTGTCTTACAATATTACATTTAAAATTAAGCATAAGATGTAAGGATGACAATGTGTAGTGCCATAAGACAATGCAATAAATTATTATGGCATTTAAAAAAAAAAAAAAAGAATATTAAGTTGTTTATGATGATGAAAAGGAAAATGCATCATAGAAATAAGCATATCATGTCTTTATCTGTCGTTTTATATATGTTTAAATAATTAAGCGTATATTTGTCAGTAGAACAGCAAGCATTCAGATTTAAGGAACTTTGGTTATTTTAAAAAGTTATAAAGCACATAAATAAAAGTAGACTTTTCAGCACTGAGAAAAATAAAGAAGCAATAAGTACCTGAAGCTGTAGTGCCTCAGAACGAGAGCCAATTTGCTTCCTTGCAGGACGAGCACTCCCGAAATCCATCAATATAGAAAGAGGTGGTTGCCCTTTTCTACAGGTTAAAAGAACATTACCAGGCTTGACATCATTATGTGCATATGGAGGCTCAAGACTGTGCATATGTTTGAGTCCTGCACACAGCTGTGGAAATAATTTGGTCCAGTCAAAATCCTTACAGCCATCTCCAATCAGTTATGACATCAATAAATCCAAAAATATGAAACCCTATTAAGAGGAATACTAAAACAGAGAAAGAGAAACAATTAGAAAATTGAAGCCAGATGTTAAAGTATAAAGAAATGCATCCACTAATAATAAGTGCCATATGGTTATCAATTCAATCTAAATGAGAACGTTATTTCAAGCCCTTAGAAGTGTATTACAAAAGGAATGGCATCACATAGTCAAAATGATAAGAATTGTTAATCGCACCTGCCGAAATATCTGAAGAACATCTGAGGTTGAAAAGAATTCCTTTTTAGCTTTCATAGCGGTGGTATTGTCCAGTAAAGTTCCATCCAAATGAACAGGAAACAGTAAGTATGCTTCATGATTCCACGAGCCTTCTTGTGTAGGCTAGCCAATGAAATCAAATTGATTTAGACAAATACAATTGCATGAAAAGTAATTTGAAAGATGAAGAAGAAGAAATAAGCCATGAAGTGAAAAAGAGAGGACCTTCAAAAGTAGTTCCCATTGCAAGTTTTACACCACTTTTATCGGTACATAAGTAGATAAATTCAAAAACATTAAGACACATGTAACCATATTTAAGGTTAATTAGAATAAGAGATCTGAATAATTACCTTGACAGCAATGATAGCATGATCAAGAAGCGGAAGCAAATTAGGGTGACTAAACAAGGAGGACACACGGATCTCCTCCCGAACCAATTGCAACTGCTCATTATTCTGAATGAGAACTTTCTTCATAGCATAAGTTCCATCATCTGCAAATGCAACCCCACTTAAGTCAGTTCCAAAACTAAGTTAACTTACTCATTGATCCGATGAGTAGACAAGTTTTTAAATAAAATAATAAAATCCAGCAAATGGCAAAGGTCACCATCCTTGATATATCCCCAAACAAAGAAAGGTAAGCAAATCCATATAAGATGTAAATTCAGATAATAAAAAGAAACAAAGGCATAAATCTAGAATCTGATAGCAAGAAGTCAAACCATCATAAGTTAAGGACGTGATAACTCCAAATTCAGTACAAAATTTTATGTCAAACCAGCCATAGCATTTACAACAGAATTGAGATCAAAGTTTTAACTGATCTATAATTTTAGTTAAATAAGTCCACCGAAAGTAACATGATTATCACCGAGGATTCCACTTTTATACCCAAAAAATTTAATTTTATGAGATAATCAGATTACTGTGCCTATAGGGGCAAAGAAGATCCGCAGTGCAATTAATAAGCCACAAGAGAATAAACCCAAAATTTTAGCATAAAAATCTTAAGGTCATACCATACTGGTTTCAATTTTACATAGACAAGATATTTGAATTTCCAATAAAACAGCCACATAATATCACCAAACTTCAATTATAAAAAACAGAATGCAAGGAATCTATGACTTCAGTCATAATAAGTTAACAAAAACAAGATAACAGACACCAGAATTCAATTAAATTACAATAAAAAATCACTTAAAACCCTCCAAACAAAAGCCAAAAACACATCATTTCAGATCACAAACCAAAACGCTCAGATAATCAAATCCCCCCCCAAAAAAATCAAACAAAGAACAACAAATGCGCAATTCAGGAAAACATATAGCTAAACAGAAGATTCTAACTAATTAGAAACTGAAAGCAATCAGTAATTAAGATTTAAGAAACACCCAGATCACTCAAAAACCAATCGAATAGAGAAATACCCAAATCGTAAAATCCCTGAAAAGATAAAAGATAAAACTTTTTGAATTGGAACGAACCAGAGAGATGAGAAGGGTCCTTGACTTTTTTGGCTAAGCCAGAAGCTGAAGCTGAAGAGGAATCGGACATGACTTCCTTAACCAGGAAAACATAAGCGAACCCACCTTCACCCAGTTGCCTAACGATCCTGAACCTGTTGTCGTTGATCCAAACGTCCCCTCCCCCATTGACGGCGTCGTATAATGCATTCAACCCTGAAAATGTACACCCCATTATTTCCACTGTTGCTGCCTTCAACTCAAAAAGTATTCCTTTAGATCTTCAAGCTCTCATTTTTTTTCCTTTTGGGTCTGTCAGAATTGGAGAAATGTAAAAATGGTAGATCTCGAGAAGCTCTCTCTCCTTCTCTACCCTCTGTTTGGACTTTAGATAGTTTTTAGGTTAATAGTTTTCAGCTTTTGAAGCTTTCAATTTCATGTCAACAATAAGTTTTATGAGACTCGGGGTTTTTGTTTGTTATTTTATTATTATGGTTGGTTTGCAATGTATTGTATATTGCTTGCTGCTCTTTCTATTTATTTATTTAAATTTATTTTTTATTGGATCGTTAAAATGACGATAAAACAGTAACACACGGGATTTTCAATTTTGCTTCTTGACACTCCACTTTCTCAGCTTCCACTCCTTTATTTACGTTGGGATTGGCTACCGTCAGTTTCACGCGACTGCACACATGAAAATGTGGCGGGCGCCACTGACGCTGGAGTTTTGGAAAGTGTAGTTCTACTTGAGGCATCGTAAAATTGCTGGGTAGATCTGATATAATCGTAACCGTCCATTTATTAGACTAAGTAGAGACAGTCATTTTCTCTGAAGATGATCACTGAAAACCCTGATGATCTGAGCTTGTTTTACCTGTTAACTTGTTTAACAGAGATTTTATTATTATTATTATTACTATTATTTTTAATTTTAGTATTTGATTTTATACTAAGAATGGTCTTACTGTTTAGTACATGATACGATAAGAATATTGTTCTTGTTGAAAAAAATAAATACGGTGAAATACTATATAGCATAAAATAAAATTTAACCTTTTTTTTTAATTTTCTGAATATGCTAATCCGGTGCAACAATAAAAATGAAGTAGATAAGTATTTGACTTTGACAATTACGATGAATTTGAGGACATTGAAACTGTTGTATAAAGAATTACTTATAGCATTGCGTAAGTGAGTTTGTGTGTTGGTATAATTCGCCCATTGTTACAACACAAATCTTCTGCTGCTCCCTCAGATCAACGTAATGTAATTTATTCGGTTGATCTCACACCACAGTTGGTTTTAGTAGCTGGTTGTTGCTGAGTGATGCAATGTATGTTTCCACCTCCCAAAACAATTTCTCTAGCACCTTCAATTCTTACCACCTGAACCCCAAACAAAAATATATAGAATTAAATAAATAACTGAAACAAAGTTCATGCAGTCCAAGACGACATCATGTCCCAGAAAACATGCAATGAAGTCATCTGATTCACCTGCTGCGGAAATTCAAGCAAGTCCATTCTATTGTGTGGAAAATATCATCATGCATTTACTTTAGAGAAAGGAAGAATTTGCATTTTTTGTCAATGTTAATCAATTATTTCTTCTGAAATACACAATTCCAATGGATGGGCCATTTGGATTTTGCAGTGCAAGTCTGCTTTAAATTGCAGATCATGTCAACCAGTTTGAAATGAGAAAGATTAATTGCTTACACCAAACTAATCAGTGAAAAGTCTCCCAGAACTTGATCACTGGAATAGTTTGGAACCTGGAAGTGATTCATTTGACAGCAAGGGAACAGCACGTATTATGTGATAATTTCTTTACGGCCTAAATAAAAGAACAGCTACTTGAATGGAGTTTCTGTAGTTCATATACATGAGTCACAATTTTAGTCAAAAGCCTTAAGTCCCAGGTACATGACCAGAGAATTAGTATATCGATAAAATTGTCAGATTGTTCAGAACTGCTAGCTTTAAATCATCTTAACTTCTAAGAAATAAACTCAGCATCAGGTAAATTCTACCAGTGAATATAAAAAACTTTTATGCTTTTTAAATTCAACATTCAAATCTTTACCATTATCCCAGTTTCCTTTTCTCAAATTCTATATCAATCTTGGCCATGTCCCTAATCTTCTGGGGTTGCTTTCTTCACTAAGAAATGGAACTTTTGTATTTATGTTATTGCCAAGATACATTTTCGACATAATTAATTTAGCCAATTAAATGCACTTAGTTGGTTAAGATATGTTGAGAAACATTTTCAACATAATGAATTTCACCAATTAAATATCCTAAGTTGGTTAAGATGTGTTGAGATGCATTTTCGACATAGCCAATTTAGCCAAATAAATGTAGTAAGTTGTTGAAGATGTAAAATTAATTAAGCAATTAATTTGCATATAAATGTTTGAGTATAGATGTTGATATATTCTCTCAATTAAATTTTGATTATATAACATGAAGTTAAATTCAAAAGATTAAGATGTTTGTTAATAAATAAAATATATCTTAACCAAGTTTAGCTGTTAGCGATGTTTTAATTTGAGGAGAAATGAAACTATTCAGTAAAGTTAAAAGGCTTCAAGATTGAGAAGCATGTAGGGCGAAAGGGTTTCAAAATGTGCAGGTTAAAAAGTTCCAGGATTGGTAAGGTTAAAAGGTTTCGAGATGTGCATGGTTAAAAGGTTTTAGGATTGGTAAATTAAAAAGGTTTCAAGATTGAGAAGCATGCAAGGTTCAAAGATCTTGGATTGCTAAGGTCAAAAGCCTAGAGGATTGAAAAACTGTGTCATGGTTGAAAAGCCTTGAGAATTGGAAAACATGCCAAGATTGAAAAGCCTTGACGATCAGAAAGCATGTTAGGTTATAAGGTTTAAAGATTGGAGTAAGATTGAAAAGCCTTAAGGATTGGAAAGCTTGTAAGGTTAGAAGATTTTAAGATTGGAGAGCATTGTAATATTAAAAGGAGTCAGGATCAGAAAGCTTGTAAGCTTTTCAAGACAGGAAAGCATTGTAAGGTTAAAAGGTGTCATGATGGGAAATATGGTTAGAAGGTTAAGAGGTTTCAAGATAGGAAAGCATTGTAAGGTTAAAAGATTTCAAGATTGGGAAGCTTGTGAGGTAAGAAGGTTTTAAGATTTAAAAGTTTGTACTTAAGAGGTGTCAAGATTGGAAAGCTTGTCCGGTTGAAAAGCTTTAAGGATTGCAATGCATGTAAGATGGAAAATCCTTAATATGTGGAAACCATGTAGGGTTCACAAATCTTAAAAGATTGCAAAATGTGCAAAGTTGAAAAGACTCGGGGATTGGATACAATTTAAGGTTGAAAAACTTTGAGGATTGCAAAGCATGCAAGGTTGCAACGCCTTAAGGCTTTAAGAATTGGAATATGGTTAGTCAAACTAAGTAAGGGGGGTTTCTTACGTTTCAACCAAGTGGATATTTGCACCAAGAAAACATTCTTAGGAATGAAGTGTATCCAAAGTTGTAGGATTGTTAAGCCTGAGAAACTAAGCTTGATCTTGATTGAATTCTTAAGTTGTCAGGACTAAGCTTATCCAAATTTACAAGTTAGTAAGCTTAGGCCTTCAAGTGATTCTCAATCTTGACTAAAGTTCACAAGCTGATAAGTTTGGAAGGCTCAAACCTTTAAGAAGTTTAGCCATGGCCAAGGTCAAAAGTAAAAGCAATGGCACATTATTCCATTTACTAGAAGGTATACTTCAAGTAAAGCTAAAAGATCGACCATGTTGCATAAATTAACGAAAGACCATAAGTAGGATGTCACCCTTACCTGATGCTTCATAGGCTTAAGCATCACATAAGAAAAATAAGGAAAGCTTGTACCGATTTTATGATCTGAGAAAAGACTAAGGCACTTCTAAGCTAAGTGAAGGAAGTGAGGAAAGCTGAGACTGAAAAATTCAGGTTTTAAAAGTGACGTCTTTTGTGGGATGTCAAGAAAGCTAACTTAATATCCTTTCTCTTCTTGTGTCTCTCTTTAGCGGGTCCTAAATCTTGGGAGATCATGGGTAGTTATCAACCCCATGTTCAGCCTTTTCAGGAAGGTGGAAGAGTGTTCAATTGCAGATTACATGTGGCAGGCTTGTATCAAGATTCAATTAGTATAAGTATAAGATTTGAAGAAGGGATTCCAGAAACAAGAACAAAGCACTTTATCTTAACATTTTTTAAGCTTTTGTATAGTTTTAGCCTTGGCCCATAGTTCCTAGTTTCAACAGTTTTAGCCTTTAAACTTGTAATTCCCCATCTCTGCTATAGTTATCAGAGGTGAGAACCCTTGGATTGTTTGATCAAGGTTAGACTGTCAAGCTTGTACCAAACTTTGTATCAACAGTTATCTCCTAATCCACCCATTAAGTGATACACAAGGTCTCCAAGCAATGAATGAAAGTTAAGATTCACTATTTGATAAATCAGTTAAAAACTTTTTTATTTATCATTCTCATCCTAAGCATATTTACGTTTTACTTGCATAACTAGAATGAACCTAAATATTGCACCCATCATGGTTCCTACCAAACACATATTGAACAGAAATTCTTGCTTACTTCATAGTCTGGAAAGGCTTGGGAAAGGACACGAACAGCTTCATCATCCCACTTTTTGTCCCCAAATTGTGGTGTGATGATCCCTCCATTGGCGAAATAGAAGTTTACGTATGAAGCAGCAAGTCTTGTACCTGGAAGTCTTGGTTTAGCCACACCATCCTGTTGTTAGACACATCATAGGCCAGGAAAGAACGCACAATAAGACCCTTTTCTTTAGGCAGGAACAACTAGATAATAACGGATAAAAAGTTAAAGCTTAAATTGAGTGTCTGATTATTGAATTATTTGGCATTATAGTGCTCTTTTTCACTAGGTTTATGTCACTACCAAAGAGAGGAGGATACAAGTCCAAAGGTCAATCAAATAATAGTTTTATTGGCAAAATTATACTCAATTTTTAGAAGATGTGCAAAATTATATTCAGAACTAGAGAAAACTGAAGATAGTAACTTTTGTCATGGATCATCAAAGAAGCTATAATATTTAATGCTATATTAACAGGGAGAAAAACAACTGCACTAATCTTAAAAGCTGCAGTTGCCTAGTACTAAGTTGGATGTTGATGGAGATGGACTAAGATGCAGAGACATGGGTAAAAAGAAATGCTTACTTGAGCAACTCCAGCAGCTTCTTCATCTGTCAGGAAAAGTGGTCCCGGAACATGGAGTTTAATTATTTGCAATTTCCGACCAGAAGCATCTGTAGCATTTGAGAGAATAGAAAAGGCTTCCATGGAACGTTCATACTGGGGGTCTGTTTCATCATCAGTCCAAGACAACAAAACAACACCGGGCTCCGCAAAGCAGCACATATTATCAATGTGACCGTTAGTATCATCATCACCTGTTAAAAACCAAATAGATACTTTCAATTTGAGTAGACATATAAAAGTGTGTAAGAGATCTTCAGATTTGCCTCTGCTAGTGGATAGTCAATAATTGCTGCAAGGCACAGCTATCCTCCAAGGAAATTGTTCCAGACTTAGAATGTTAAAGATATTTCCCTGAAGGGGTTTGTATTTCAGATAAGTAGACTTGCACAAGGATAAACAACAACATTGAAGTTACGCAATTGAAAAATCATTCCAAAGTTTAAGAGGTTTATAGATTGCTTGATATATTATTGAGGTTCATCTTAAAGGTTTTGACTGATATTTGTGTGCGATAAAAGAGACAAAAATAGTACACATTTACAACATTGAAGTTATACAATTGCAAAATCATTCCAAAGTTTAAGAGGTTTATAGATTTCTTGATATATTACTAAGGTTTATCTTTAAACAGTTTTGACTGATATTTTTGAGCAATAAAAGAGACAAAAACAATACACATGTTTATCTGTAGTCTTGTATCAATCAGTGTGACAATGAGATCATATAAAGATGCAATGCTGGAAGAAATGATGTTCCACCGAACCCAACAAAAAGAAGAAATATCGAGCACTTATGAATTCATAAGAAATTTGAGAAATATAAATCAAAGAGGAATCAAGACAGAATTAAGTACCATATAATCCACGAGGCAACCAAATAACCTTCTTGACCCCAAGATATGCCTTAAGTTCATTCTCTATTTGTTCTTTGGTCATATTTGGGTTCCTGTTTTTGTTCAAAAGGCACTCCTCGGTGGTAAGGCAAGTCCCTGTGGGAAAAGCAAAAGCTGAATAAATTCTAAAAATGGCACATTGCTAGATGGGAAAAGCATTTGAAATTTGAAGGGTTGCTCATCTAACAGAACAACATCATTTTCTGAAACATACCACATTAATTGTGTAGTGATGGATCTAATAATGTGTAAAAGATATATGTAATTCTTTGCACCTTCTTTAGGGATGGGTTTGACACCAATTATTGCATCGCAGTACATGATTTGGAAACAATTAAAAATCATTATTGGGTTGCAAAAACATTTTTTGCAAACAACTTCTCATTAATAGAACAGGAAAGGGGACTGCAGAAGGAAGAGCAGAGCAAGTCATCTTTCAAGCACATAATCTAAACCCTCCACCTTTTCATAGCTTAAGCATTCAAAATCCATGGCTGCCAAAGAAAGCAGCTAGAAGAAAGACAGAAAGAGGTGATTGCAGATTCTACCGAGACTGCATGGAAAACAGACTACTTTTACAAGTAGGGTTAGAGAGCAAACAAAACTAAATGGAAAAAAGAGATACAACTAACTGAATTCCTGTTAAGGTTTAAGTAAAGTTCTCCTCAAGAGATACACAAGTGACGATTGGACCATCACAGTAGTTCTCTTATCAGGGCTCTCATAATAGTTTTCAGGACTAAATGATTAAAAAAATAGATAAACAATAAAAGCCAAGCCAACTAGTTTCCTATGCAACTAAAATAATTTGCAAAAGGCTAGAGATAGCAATTAGACAGAGCAAGGCCGGTCACTTTGTACTCAGGTTTTTCAGGTTTGACACTCAGGTTATTTGGGTACTGGTCATTTTGAGTTCAAGTTGTTTGACTTTTGTAGTAAAATCAATTTCATTTCAGGTAATTTGGGTCAGGTTGTGTCACACAAGTTCAGGTTTAAAAAGGTCAGACAGGTTCTTTGGATTCAGGTCAGTTTTGCCACCTCTACATAAGGCATTCCAGGTGGAACCTTTTAATACTAATATTTTATTAGATGTTATGAGAAAAGAGAGATCAGCTTTGCAAAGAGCTTCATATGAAGCAATCAGATTTGCTTGTTTGCAAAGAGCTCCAGATGAAGCACTCAGGCCGCAAGCAGCCTTGTCTTGCTCTCATTGCAGAACTCATCATCCATGCAGATATGAAAGGATGATATAACTAACAGTTTTGCATGATCACATAACATTAGCAAGCTAATTTTGCATTGATTTTTTTTCGGAAATCAAAATAAAACTAAAAAAGCTAATCAAACAGCATATAGATTATCACCTTCTCCATCTACGTGTATGCTTCCACCTTCAAGAATCATAGTATGTGAAAATCTAGGAAACCTCTCAATTCCCAATATCTACAAACAATAAAGATAAAGAACAACTGTCTGAAATATTAAGATGCATTAAACCTGAACAAGTATGTAACTAAAAAAGATAGCAAGTTTTGTTCTGTTTCCAGCACTAACCTTCCTTGCCACAAAAAGGTCAAGACTCCAATCTTTATAACAACCATCATCAACCCCTAGAAAGTTCCATGATGAATTCCTTTCAGGGAAGATACATAGGAGATAAAACGCTATTGTAAACCATGATAAATACTAATACATTAGTATTGTCAACATTAAGGCCAGACTCTCATGATCAACAAAATATGCAGTCAAAGTAGAGGTTTTAACCCAACAAATTAATAAGCTTCAGCATTCCATTTTCACTTTTTAGCTCCTCAATATACAGAGTTTAACCATCATTTGCAGAAATTTCAGCCAACTAATTCAAATGATAAAAAAATGCAAATTTGAAGGTAAGATGTTAATTTTAACCCATAAGTTTGGGCATCCAATTTCACATACAGAATACAAATCTACCGGTCCACCTCCCATATTTGATAAACGCTTAAATGTTGAATTAGGTTACATTAGTTCTAGGATAATATGACTCCAGCTAACTGTAAAACCATCATTTCAAGTTTCAATAAATTGATTGACTGAAGCACAATAAGTTACAATCATTTCAAGTTTCAATAGATTGATTGCCTAAGTTACATTAAGTAACTTCTATTCTTACCTCCCCAGCTATTGAAATTCCAATCAATCCCAGCAATCTTTTGCTCAGGACTACCAGAACTTGGTTCTCTTTTAGTTACAACAAACTGCAAGAGGGGAAAAAATAAACAATAATTCTTCTAAATATTTTTATAAGGAAAAGCTGTTCTGGGTTACAATAGGGAATCCAACTGAAGACAATCCTTTGTAACACATTCAAGACCAGGTGAGATCATAAAAAGAGAAGACAAGCTCACAGTTGGCCCAGTATCACGAAACCAAGAGTCATTCATGCTCATTTCAACAACCCTGATATTTGGTGGTAACTGACTCCGTGCATTGGCCCACTGTGCATAAAATTAATTAATCCATTAAAATTCAGTTGAAAACACATTTAAGACTTACCTATGAGACAGGATTTACTCTCTAGAACTTCTACCAACCTGAGCAGCACTTGCACAGACGGTCACAAACTCGAACTTTGAGATTGCAGTTGCAACCTTGGCAAACATGTGTTGACTGTGCACTGCGTTGCCTCGCCAATTATCGGGACGTTCCTGAAATGCAAGACAGTTTTAAATTTGTCATAACTCGTAACAAACTCCGAGCATGAAATTAACATAAAAAACCATCTAGTCTTCTAGACATAAAAGTGGATAGTTATATCTTTAAATAAAGATAATTAGCAGCATAAGTCCCAAGAACTATAAGACAGAAAAATTATATATTGCAGCCAAGGACCAGGGAGATGAACAGTATTTTAGCAGCGCAACCAAATGCATGCTGATAATGTGATGGCATTAAAATTTTTGATTTAATACAGGATTGAAGCTGAACTGCTAATAACCAATGGCTGCTCAATGCTCAGTTACAACAAAAATATATCAAAAACCTGAATTTTGCAGTGTACAATCAGATTAACGCGTATCAAATTCCTAAGACAACAGTTAAATACTTCAAAGCTTCTAGATCAAATATTGATTTCAATTTAATATCTAAAAGAAAAAAAACACTAGCAAGATAGTAAGCAGTGAGAAGTTCATAGATGTAGCTCTAAACTCTAACTAATAAAACCCAGTGCATGAAAACACCACAAAACACGCACAGAAATCAAATGCATCAAGCAGTTTGATGACTATGGTTTGAAAACAAAAAAAAAACTGCAATATCAGGCAAAAGCCAATAGACATGCAATGAAATTGGAAGAGAAAACTGTGTCAGGATAGGTAAAATATGAGAAGAAACTCATCAACCAAAAGGATGCCCTTCAATTCTGACTCATGCCCATCTAAGATGAAACAGAGAGAAAAGTCTTTACAGACGGGCTAAACACTTTTAACATCAAACAAAAAAGAGGGTTGGTTTAAGAATCAATAAGGAAACAAATAAGAAATAATACTCACAGGCCAACCCATCCAACACTGAAAATGGGGTTCCCACTCTGCTGGCATATGGTAGCCAAGCTGAGAGGGAGTCCCTTTCATCTCCATCGCCCACACTTCTCTCTTTATCTGCCAATACTTCTGATCTCGAGGTTTTGACAAAATAGAGAGGAGAGAATATATATGTATATAAGGATGATGACTCAAACTGACTGACTGACTGACTGTCTGCAGACACAGCCGACGGACCTCTGAGATACTGATTTATTTTGCAAGTTGCAATTAATTTAGCAGAGACCGTCGAGAATATTTTACCGTTTTCTAATTATTACTATTATACCTGAACTTACTTTTCACCGTGGAGACATGGCAAGACTGGAGGGACACGGGTAAGTAAAGTGTAGTATGTACCGTTGAGTCTTTAGAAGAGTTACTGTTTATTATTATTATTATTATTATTATTATTTTCAACTTTGAACTCTGTAAAGCAAAAATGTTTTTTTTTTATTTTTTTAAGGATGTTTTTATTAGGCATTTTCCGCGCTCAATAATTATGAACTAAAGAGAGAAAGGAAACGCAGAGGAAAGGTATGATGACATTTCAATGTTTCCTTTTCTTTCTTTCTTTCTTTTTTCTTTTTTTTTAAATATAATTCTATGATTCTGGAAACATGGTTCAGAAGAACTACCGGAAAATTTTTAATAGTCATCTCAACTTCGGTTTAACTTCTGGGTACTTGTTATTTCTTGAGTTTCGGCTTCTGGCTTTTTATTATTTGTGATTGCTTGTTATTTGTTGCTGAACTTGATGACTTTGAGTCTTTGGCATATCCTTGGGTGCTTGTGAGTCAAATTTTTATGTTTGGTTCGTTCTTCTTTTGGACCTTGAGAGTAGGGTTGTTGGTTGTGTTAATTCATTCAAGAGCACCAAAAAGAAATTGAAAACCATGCTCTTATTGCCGTATTCTTAGTTACTTTTTCTGGGGATAATTGCTTGTATTCATGCAATCGGTATATGTTTGTAGTATACTGGAATGCAGAGTTATTATTGCTTTAATTAATTGATCATTGGTAGTAAAAAAGTGCTGTCAGATGCACAAATTCTTCACTTAGTTTCTGAAATTTATTAGATTATGAAATTCACTGCTAATGAGCAATATCCTTCAGTTTATATTACTGCTAGTATTTGACAATTAGTTTATCAGCATTTCTTTGATTATTGTTCTTAGCTTATTTCACAGGGGAAAGGAAGAGGTTAAAAAGAAAGAGGAACTAACGTCCATAACTCAGGCTGGTCTGATAGAAAAATGTTTTATACATTTTTTATGAAGGAAACATTGAAAGGACAATCAAGATAAAACTTCTCTTTCCAATATGCTTTTGCTCCTGGATTCATTTGAAAGCTCCTTAGTTTTATGAGTATTGATCCGATAACTGGTTGGTATGTACCTGTGTCCTTTTCACTTTTGTGGTTTAGTCCTTTTTCACATTCTACTGGCCCAACTAAATTACTTTAGAATTCCCAAAAGTTATTAACTTGTTGATATTACAGCTTGTTTGTTGAATTTTCACTACCATTTTCACCTCATATTTTACTGTTGCAAATACTAATTATATTTAGTTGCAGACTTCTACCCTAGTTAATGCAGATTCGTGCTTCTTAAAATTCAGTAATTTGATTGCCATCTTGCTGTAACAAAGTATAAATTTTTACTTTTTCTCGATGCAGCCTGAAGGAGAAGTTTGCTTTCATCTCTTAAATGGCTCAAGATACTTCTGGTGCTAAATCACCAAGGTGACATTCTGGACTTTTGCGAGGCCAGGTGCAGTTGGTTATCGTTATGAGATTGTTCCAATCAAAGATCCACTTTCCTTTGAGAAAGGTTTCTTCATTGTAAGAATTTCTTACATGCCAATTGTTGGCCCAAAGGAATGATGGATTGATTTTAGTTGGAGTAGCAGGACCATCTGGATCTGGAAAGACTCTGTTCACTGAGAAGGTGCTCAACTTTATGCCCAGCGTAGCTGTCATAACAATGGACCACCACTACAAAGATTCTAACCATATTGTTGATGGCAACTTCGATGGTAAAATCTCAAATTCTTTCATTCTTCTGATTGTTTACATAAAGTCATCAAAATAATCAGCAGAGTTTGTTGACACTGGTGGCTTCTTATTTGATCCTTCTAGTTTGAATATCAAGGATAATCATGTATGAGAAAAGTGGACGCTACCAGATATAACATGCTGGTGGTAGTGGGCTGAAGATTTGCGGCATGGTATGCTATTGGAAACATCTATAGCAAAGAGCTTCATCTGACTGCTAAGGCTGTTTCATTTCTATGTTGAAAAAAAATTGGAATGGACAATTAAAGGAGATTATCGATTCTATTATATAAAATAGAACAATGTAGCATTATAAGCAGTATGTGAAACTTTACATGAAGCTGCTTGACTTACACTGGATTGCTGAGTATGAAAGACATCTAAGTATGTGAAAAAGACTGTCATTAAAGTAGGGCTGACAGTAAGAGAAAAAATTATAAATAAGGTCCAACTCAATGAAGTTCAATCACTTATACTGCCATATCAATCAGTGGCTGCTTTTGTTTGACCATAGTACCAGGATGCTCTAAAGTCTAAGTGAATTCTCAGTGTTGGTAAACTGGAGCTTTTCTCTAGATGCTCTTGTTGCAGCCTAGTTTTGGGTTTTAGGCATTTTTTAATATGTGTTGAATGGAGCCTACAACAGATGTTACGTGTACTCAGGTTAGATTAGAGAACATTATTGGTTGGTCAATAGGCCTTGAAGGTATATTTGATGACTCCGGGTTTAAGAAAGACTGAAAAAAGCATAAAATCACTACTTTAAAAACTGAAATGAATTGTATAAGTAGAAAGTAAGAAGCCTTGAACCATGAGCTGTTAGTACAAGTAGTTTCAAGGCACAAAATGTAATGCTCAAAAGCTATGTACCTTAAGGTGATGCCAAAGGTTATTCTTAAATGTAATTCCTGAAGATGGATGATTTAATATAGACTGAATACTTGCAGTAACTCCTGGAAGTTATGCACATCAAAGAGTTTTGGATCTTAAATGGAATACTTATCTCCATGAAACAGATTTGAATTTCAGTTATGGTAGCCTTATTCCATTAGGGATGAACTGATTTGGCAAAAATGGTGGAAAGGTTGGCCTGAATTCTTTTTATTTATAAGAGTAAAAATTCAAGGCATGTAAAGTTGGCATGGTGGTCTTGTAAACCACAGTGCTTCAGTCAAAGCTGCTGAATTATGTTAGAATACAGAATTTCATGATAACCGAAATTGGACAAACCCCATTGCTTTGTATCTATCAGTTATAGGTATAATAGTCAATTGTTGTAAAGACAGAGCATCTTTATTATTATTTTGCATACACATTGAATCTCATTAATTTTAGAATAACTTTTTTTCCTCAAAAAAAGAGTCCCATTTATGACTTGATTGGTTCGTATATGTAACATCAATTCTGAGCTTATCATGTGCTGCAAATTGTTCTAATCTGTGGAATCTTTTTCCTTACCTAGAAAGATATTGTACCGCAATGATTAAAGACTGGAGAGGGATGCATGGCAGAGCTCTGATAATTGTAGTGTTATGAAACACACCCAAGGTTGACTGATCTTGACACACTGCTTGAAAATTATACACGGTTTAAAATCAGGGAAACCTGTTCGAGTTCCTCTCTGGCTCTTGTATAGGATACAGGTTCTGTCTCTCCTTTATGCTTAGCTATTTTTCTAAGAACTCTTTTCATAAGGGTTGATGGTTTATCCACTCTTTCTGCCTGCTAGGAAGAAAGACGAGAAAAAGGAAGCAAACAAGCAGTGGGCTATTGGAAACAAATAGTGATTAGTACATGTTCTTGATCTTAGTTCCATCATCATACTGAATTTTGTACAAAATTCATAGCTTTGTTTAATATAGAAATAATTCATTGAAAGTGCTCATATATTGTTAGGGTTGCCTTTGTACAATGCTGAAGTGTTGAAAGAGTCAAACCATAGTAAAGCAGTAGCCATAGGGCACGGATTCAATCACTGATGTTTTTCGTATAGGCGGATTCAGGTGTCACTTTATAATGTTACAACAATTTTAGATTTTGTGGGATTTCAACCTTTGTACTTATCTTAAGATAATTTTTACAATCTCAACTAATCTAATTTTTTATAAAGTAATACTATAACAATATTAGTTTAATGGTGTAAATTTAAATATGTAAAATTTTATTACTAATAAGTATTAAACTCATAAGAAGATGGGAAACATTCAGTATTTGCCAATTTTAAACTTAAATTGGTATTTAATGGATTCGGATAATTAATTTTAAGCTTAAAGGGATATATAATGAATTTGATTAATTAATGGATAGTTCTTTACCATTAGGATTGGTTTTGAATAGTTTTTTTATAATTTTATGCAAGTTTTAATAAGATTTGTATATTTTGATAACTAAACCCTTTTGAATTTGGTATCTCAAAAATAATACTTACTCTACTCGTTTACATCTCTATCCTCATTAGTAATAAAATAGATAATCATAAATGATTTAAATTCTTTTTTAAAAAATAAAAAATAAAAAAGAACCAAATTGAAACAAAGAAATAAAGAGGGTGACCTTATAAAAATGCAACATTTAATTTAGTAATAGATGTAGGTGCTCGATCATAAATGCATATATCACATATCTCTTGATGAACTGGAATCCTTCTTTCTTAAATGAAAAAAAAAAATTCATTATTAGGTTATTTATCACTAATGAAAAAGATGCTAGTAAATGGGTTAAAGAGTGAGGCATAAGATAAACAGGTAGGATTGTAGTTTGTTTTTTTCTAACATAATGGTCAAATAAGATTTTAAACTATTTAATAAAATTTAAATAAATTTTTATTTTTTAATATATTTAATCAAGTTTTTATATTTTTATTTGAGTCATATAAACTCTTATAATTAATAATTAATTAATTATCATTAATCAAAATATTCTAAACTACTTGAGTAAGATAAACTCCTATATTCTAAACTATTTTAACTAATAGCAATTAGTCAAAATAGGTCAACATATTCACTAAATTCTTATATTCATGTATTTTGTTCAATTTAGTTTTAGTATTTAAAATCAAAAGAATTTAATTTATTAATTTTAAAAATTATTTCAATTTAATTATTCTTTTTTAATGATATTTAATTTTACTATTAAAAGAAAATGATGTTCACATTGATGTGATTTATTTTGATGATGTGACATATCATGTGACATTGACGTAATAAAATAATTATTTTTATTATATTATGAATATAAGATGTTCTCAACCGGAGATTATAATTGGAATCGGTTTTCTCCATTTTTTTTTTCTCAGCACTAAGTTAAGAGTGGGGCAAAAGGATTAAAAGAGAAGATGTGTGAAAGGAGAATTTTTTTTGAAAAAAAAAAATGAGAACAAAAGGAATGAAAGGAATAAAAAATAATAAAATAAAGAAAAACTAAAAATAATTTTGATTTATTGATATTAATCAAATAACCTTTTTTTTTAAAAAAAATATGGCAACATATCCCTTATGTTGTAACCGTTGCCAAAACCTAAGGTTTCCGTAGAAACGTATCCGAAACCTTTAAAAGCTTTCTATGTAAATTAACCTTTTCCCTTTTAAAAAAAAAAAGAATAACAGAAAAGTATAGGAACCGTGGAATTGCTTGGCTTCCTGCATGTAGCCAAAGCCACAAGGATATTTTTATCTTTTACTAGTGAAAGACGACATGACATAACGACAACGTGGTCCCAATTTTCTTTCTTACTAATCCAAAATCGGTTCATGTGTTTGTCTGAATTGCACAAGCTGGCTAAGCAACGCATCCTGTCGTTTCTTGCTAATGACATCCCACCATGTCACTGACCGTAACCCTCTCTGTCCACATAGTGATCACAAGAATCTTAACACCCCGGCCGCCTTTTACATAAAAATCCCTGCTGCCGCTGCCCGGTCTTAAGTTAATAGACTCCAAAGTCCGAATACTCAACAGACCACAACTAGGACAGAAAGGACATAACAAAGAAAAAGGTATGATGATATTATAATACTTAAAAAACTTGGTTCAAAGTTACCAGAAATTTTTACATAGTGATACTTGCTTGAGTTTAACTTCTGGGTACTTGTTATTTTTTGAGTTTTCCCTTCTGGGAATTTGCTATTTGTGTTTATTTGGTTGGTTGTCGCTGGATTTCATGGCGTTGAATCTTTTACTTATCTTTAGGTGCTTGTAAGTCCAATTTTTTTATGTTTAGTTCAGTCTTCTTTTGTACTATTAAATTTAATTCAGGCTTGTTTCTTGTGTTCATTCACTCTAGAGCAAAATGGAAATGAAAAGCATGATTATTTATCATATTCTTAGTTACTTTTCCTTGGTATAATTGCTTGTATTGAATCAGCATCTTATGTGGTTCACTTGAATGCAGAGTCATTATTATTTCGATCGATTGATGATTAGTGATAAAAACAAGGTGCCCTGAAATGCCATAAATTTTCATTTAATTTTTATGTTTAGAATTATGAAAGTTACTGCTAAAGAGTACTGCTAAAGAATACTATCCTTCAATTTGACTGCATGTTTTCTCAGTTTCTGGGCCATGTGATATCTAAGAGTTAGCTGATAAGCATTTCTGTGTCATGCAGAAGCATTTTGCAGTATTTTCTTTTGAACGCATTCTTTATTAGCTTCTTACAGAGGGGACAGGGAAAATTGTAAAAGAGAGAGGAAGTAATGTTCATAAATCTGGCCGAGGCTGTAAATGTTTTGCTGGTCATAAGATGTTTTATGCATTATGAATGTGAGGAACTTCGAAAGATAAATAATGCTTTGATTTCTCTTTTACTGATTTAAATGTTAACATTACACGTTTTGCCGGATTTTCTTGTATAATCTGGCATATGGATTCATTGGAAAGCTCCTTAATTTCACTATTACTGATCTAGAAACTGGTTCATGTGTTTGTGGTTTAAGCAATCTTAACTTTTGTCCTTTTCACATTTTATGAATCCTGCTAGATTTTATCTCTTTAGAATTTTTAAAAGTTATTAAACTTCTTTATATAACAGTTTGTTTGTTGAATTTTCAATCATTACCTCATATTTTACTGTCACTAATTACTAATTATATTTAGTGATGGACTTCTAGCTTTGTATGTGAGAAGTCATGCTCATCAAGAACTCCTTGATTTCTTTGCTATGTCATCCTCTTGCACTGAAAATGTATTTTGGACCTTTGCATCTTTCAGTGCAGCATAAACTCGAAGTTTGCTTTCATCTTTTAATGGCTCAAGATACATCTTCTGCTGCTGAATCACCTCGACGACGTTCTGGTCTTCTGCGGGACCAGGTTCAGTTGGTTAAGAAAAAGGACTCCGATCGCTATGAAATTGTTCCAATTGAAGATCCATTATCCTTTGAGAAAGGTTTCTTCATTGTAATTCGTGCATGCCAATTGTTGGCCCAAAAGAATGATGGATTGATTTTAATTGGAGTAGCAGGGCCATCTGGAGCTGGAAAAACAGTGTTTACTGAGAAGGTGCTCAACTTCTTGCCCAGCATAGCTGTCATAACAATGGACAACTATAATGATGCTAGCCGTATTATTGATGGAAACTTTGATGGTAATCTCAAATTCTTTTTTTATATATATTTTTTAAAGTTTTGTAAGGTCGTGATAATAATTGTCAAGGTTTGTTGTCACTGATGGCATCTTAATTGATCCTTTAGTTTGAATAATGAGGAGAATAATCTTTCTTGTCCATCTTAAACGTTTTGGTGGTTTGTTTCATATACAATAAAAATGGGCACTATCAGATATTGCATGCAACATGTGGTTGACAATTGTAGCATGATATGATTATGGAACTTCTATAGGAAGAGCTGCTTTTGTCTGCTAATGCTGTTTCATTTCTACTCTGAAATAAGATTTAGATGGACAATTGAAAGGAGATTATTGATTCAATTATACAAAATGGAATAAGCAATTTGTGAAACAGAACATTTAGTAGTACTCTGGATTGTTGAGTATGAAAGACAACTAAGTACGTGAGCAAGACTGTCAATAATGCATGCCTGATTGTAATTCGTAAGAGAAAAGATTATAATATAAGGTCCAAATCAATTAGATTCAACCGCATATACTCCATAAGATAATGGATTCCATGTTTATCATATGATTTGTCCTTGATATTATGAGATTAAGACCATAAGCTTTCCTAAGAACTCATAGGGTATGGTTTGTTGGACAGTTGTGCTGAGGTTGCTAAACTCTGGCATTCTGTGGTAGGTTGTTGGGCAGTGGCTGGTTTAGTTTGTTCGTGGTTAGTTCCAGGATGCCTTTTAGTGAATTCTTCTTGTTGGTAAATTGAAGCTTTTCTTAAGATGCTCTTGCTGCAGCCTGGTTTTAAGCTTAAGGCATTTTATATGTGCTGTGTTTTACTATGGAGCCTAAGACACAGAGGTTACTTCTTCCTAGGTCAGAAAAGAGAACAGTTTTGGGCTGAAAACTAATTGGTTGGTCAACAGGCCTTGAACGTAGGTTCCATGAGTCCTGGTTTAAGAAAGACTGAGAAAAGCACAATAAAAGAACTGCAATGACATATAAATTTAGAAAAAGTAAGAAACCTTGAGTAAGAATAACCTGTTTGTAGAAGTAGTTTTAAGGAACGAGATGCAACGCTCAGAAGCTAGGTACTGCAAGGTGATTGTAAAGGTTATCCTTAATGTAATTCCTCAAGATTAGCTGGTATAATATACATTGAATACTTGAATACTCTTGGAAGATATGCATGTGAAAATTTTGGATTTTAAATGGTATACTTATTTCAATGAACAGATTAGAATTTCAGTTATAGTAGCCTTATTGAATTAGGGATGGATTGAATTTGGGAAAAATAGTGAACAGATTAGCTAGGTATGCAGATGTGTTTCTTTTTTGGTGATTATCTTATTAATTTTAATTATACATTCTTCTAATAGTGCTTAATTCGGTGTGCTGATTGATGTTGGTGGAAAGATGCTATAAATAGATGTCATTCACTACCTTTGCTGATAATTTATTTGTAAATCTATCTAATAATTGCAAAATGAAACTTCAGTTGTGGGCTGCAGACTTACATTCAACTCATTTTTATAGCTATTTGCATTCTATAGTCTGATTTAAACTCTCTTCAAGAAAAAAATATTGAACATTCCGATGACTGATTTAAACTTCTAATAGTAATTCTCATGAGTTAATTTTAGATCATGATTTTATTATTTACAACTCTTAACTCTTTGGCATAGATTCATATTATATAAGTAGTTACTCCAACCCAATCTATGGAGGCTCATTACACCTTTTAGAATCCTTTCCAATGTAATAGTATTTTTAGTTCTAAATATTTGGTAGTTGGAATACAGAAGGCAACATGTCCATTGTACGTGGAATGAGAAATAGATGTGTAGTCAATATCACATAGGGAAAAATAGAATAAGAAACAAAGCTATTCTTTGAGAATGTTGAGACAAATGGTAGCCAAAAAGAAAATATGAATAAGAAATGGACTTATTCTTTAGAAGGTAAAAGTGGTAGATTAAGGATGTATTGATAAAATGGCTACAGCGATGGATTGGTCATATGAAATATAGAACTGCAATTGCACCAGTGTATTTCAAGTTAAAGGAATGAGGAGAGCTAGAGATAAACCAAGATCATACGTGTTGAAGCAGTTAGGAAGGATTTGGCATCTCCAAATCTCTTCATGTAGCCTTTCATTGGATGGAGTGGAGAAAAGGATTAATATAGCTGAGAGTTCCTAGGTTGGGGTTAAGGCTTGGCTGATTTGTATGGTATCATCTTTATCATTTATTTTGTATACATATTGCATCATTCATTTTGGATAACTCAGTTTGGTCAACATATAAAATGGTCCCATCGGTAGCTTGATTAATTGGTATATCTAACACTAGTTCTGGCTTACCATGTGCCGCAAATTATACCAATCTGTGGATCCATTTTCTTTCATAGAAAGATTTTGTATGTCAGTGATAAAAGAATGGAGGGAATGCATGACAGAGTTCTGATTATTATGGTGTTATGAAACAGACCCACGGTTGACAGATTACGATGCACTGCTTGAAAATATACATGGTTTAAAAGCAGGGAAACCTGTTCAAGTTCCAATATATGACTTCAAGTCTAGCTCTCGCACAGGATACAGGTTCTGTATCTCTCCTTTCTGTTTTCCTATTTTGTAAGACATGGAAACTCTTTCCATAAGGGTTAATGTGTCTCCACTTATTCAACCTGCTAGGGATGAAAGAAAAGAGAAAAAGAAAGAAAGGAAGGTGTGGACTGTCGGAAACAAATAGTGATTAATATGTGAATGTTCTTGATCTAGTTTTATTCATCATGATTACAGGACAGTTGAAGTGCCTAGCTCCCGCATTGTGATTATTGAAGGAATCTATGCCTTAAGTGAAAAATTGCGGCCTTTACTAGATCTTCGTGTATCTGTCACTGGGGGGGTTCACTTTGACCTTGTCAAGCGAGTATTACGGGATATTCAACGTGCTGACCAAGAGCCTGAAGAAATTATCCATCAAATCTCTGAAACGGTTTCTTTACGTGACCTATTTTAGAAATTCTTTATAGGGGTCTTAGCTGCTTCATGAAATCATATACTTAATTTTAGCCTTAGTGCTCCAAAAATCAAATTCCTCAAGATAGCACTTATACTAGTTCTTATCCACTTCTTTTCACACAGGTATATCCTATGTATAAGGCTTTTATTGAGCCAGATCTCCAAACAGCACATATTAAAATCATTAACAAGTTTAATCCATTCACTGGGTTTCAGAATCCTACTTATATTTTAAAGGTCAAGCTCTAAATCCATATTCCTATTTCAGTATAAAAGGTTCTATGACTCTGTAGGTCATACATTCCTTACTATTGTATTTCCTTGTCACAACCACTGAGTGATTTCTATCATTGTAGTCTACAAGAATGGTGACAGTGGATCAAATTAAGGAAGTTGTATCCGAGGAACATAAAGAAACTATGGAGGAAACCTATGACATTTATCTTCTACCTCCTGGTGAAGATCCTGAAGCATGTCAATCATATCTGAGGATGAGGAATAGGGAAGGCAAATACAATCTCATGTTTGAGGTTGGATGGTCATTTTCTTAGTCTCTTCTTCAAATTATTGTATGCATCATAACATTTTCTTAATTAACCTTGATCAGAATATAGCAGCATTTACTGAAATATTTTTTGTTTTATGTCAGCAATGAGATGTGTCCATCTCAGTGCTTTTTACTACATTTGCTTCCAATGGGTTTTAGATGCTAGGTTTTACCGTCATTACATAAGGAGAAAGCACCTGTTTTCAGATCTATACATAGTATGTCAGTATTATTTGTTTGAATAAAAATTAAACAATAATTGCAGGCACAATGTTATATGCTATGTTTAGCAACATGAATTTGGGAGAGTGGATTTTGTTTGGTTTCTTATAAGAATTATGATGACAAATGCAAAAATTATGTAAATATTAGTAAAGATTCAATATACTGATATAATTGAGAGAGTAGAAGAAGATGATTTAAAATTGACTTTTATGTTTTTATGAGTTCTATTGCACAAATTATGCAAAATTTGACATCAAAATTCCTCCTTTCAAATTTAAGTAGTAACACAGTCAAGTAAATTTGCGTTGATTGTGATAATTAATTCCATGTTGAATGTTTGATTTGTTCTAACTTCATCCTTTAGAGTTGTGCTTAATATTCTTTTCAGAGTGATAGAAATGTGGTAAGTTTTAGGGCTTCTGACCAGTTTGGCTGGTTTTCAGGAATGGGTAACAGATAGTCCGTTCATAATATCACCTAGAATAACCTTTGAAGTTAGTGTGCGCCTTCTTGGAGGACTAATGGCTTTGGGGTATACAATTGCAACCATCCTAAAAAGAAGTAGCCATGTCTTTTCTGATGATAAGGTGTGTGTGAAGATTGATTGGTTGGAGCAACTTAATCGCAAATATGTTCAGGTATCATATCATTTAACGCACTGTATAATTTTATTTTGTAGTTTATAGCCCTTAATTTCCTCTATCAGAGCAAGTTTCAAATGTTTTATTTATCAGAACCATGTGATGTTATCTTCCTTTTATTATTATTATTTTGAAAGTTGCATTTTTTCTTTATCATTACAACATTCTTGTTCTTAAGTAGTATTTAGAAGTCTTTGGCTATGATAACCGCATGATATTTGTTATGGCAATAAACAATTGCTTTTCTTCTTTTTGACAAATGAAAAAACCACTGCACTAAAAGGAACCTACAGGTTACCAACCCATGAACAGGACTGGTTTGCAGTAGACAACAATTCAACAAAAAAACCATAGCATATCCAAGGACCACTGCCTGTTGAAATATAGTATTGAACCAAGTAGCTATAGCTTTATAGGGATCACTCTTCTCCATTGAAAGTGCTTGCATTTCTCTCCCTCCATAAAATCCAAAAAATAGTGAGAGGATTGATTCTATTACTTTTTTCCTATCTGTACAAGTATGTACACCTCCCCAAGCCCAAAATTGATCCTTAACAGAACATGCCACTGCTATGAATTCTCAGCAGCACATACATCAAGGTGCCAAGCTGTCTTGCCAAAGAGTAACTCAACCAAGGATGTCTGTTGCTTTGCAATACAAAGCATCTATTGGAAGAATCCCCATCCTCCCCAAGCAAAATACTTTTCTACTTCTTTTTAAATTCTGAAAATATGGAAAGCAGCTTCAAAGTTGGCCTGTACTTCAGTTTAAATTCTTTAGGATGACTTATTGGGTACATGTTGCAAAGCTTAGAACTAACTATAATGTTGATGCTGTTTCTATAAGGTGCAAGGTCGAGATCGTCAATTTGTTAAATACGTTGCTGCGCAACTGAACTTGGAAGGTTCATATGTTCCCCGTACTTACATTGAACAAATCCAGCTGGAGAAGCTTGTAAATGATGTTATGGTATAATTCTCTGAGCTGATTATGAAATTTTTGAGCTCTGTATGGTGCTGATTCAAGAAATATGCAGGCACTGCCAGATGATCTGAAAACTAAGCTTAGCATTGATGATGACGTAGTTTCGAGTCCTAAAGAAGCCCTTTCTCGAGCCTCTGCTGATCGGAGAATGAAGTATCTCAGCCGGTAAATTTTTTTTCAAGCCACAATTGTATTAAGTTTAAACCTTAATGAAAATTTTTTAAAAACTAGGTAACAGAGCAAAAGTTGTCTCAGTTTCTCAGCTGAATGATCAATGTAAAGTGGAATTATGTTTTATTTTTCTTTAAGAGAATACATGTTTAAATCCTGATAACAATCACATATGACATTCACCTATCAATGTGGTGCTCCAGTATCTCACAGTCATATACAAATCAGCGGGACAAGAATTTGCCAAAGCTGACAAGGCTTGCTATTAATAGTAGAAGGTTTGATGGAAGGGCACCTGAGTCACCTTCCCCACTAGTGAATCCGGTGAGTACGTTGCCTCAAATTATTTTAATGAATATAACAGCGGTTTCTTTATTCACAGCCAAAGGCCCTTCATTCTTTCTGGTTGCAAAAAAATTGGAGGAAAGATAACAAAAGTTAATTATTTTAAGTATGATTAGAAGCAAATGGTGAATAGCACAAGCAGAAAGGGTGTTATTACAACCTTCATAGACTTGTTGCCATCAACCTCTTTGACTACAGACTTAAAAATATGGTGTTATATGCATGAAGATATTTCTACCTATTTCTTTTTTTTCTCTCTCTCTCTTAAATAAATAACAGGTGTTTCTTTCCTTCCCTCCTTGATAGTTTTATCCTTTCCTCTTACTTGATAGCATGTGTTAATTTTTGACGATTCATTTGCCTTTGTATCTTAGGGAGTTGTTACGCAGCTCTCAGAGCAAATTTCCACTCTGAATGAAAGGATGGATGAGTTCACATCTCGTATTGAAGAGCTGAATTCCAAGTTCTCTTCCAGCAAAGTTTCAGCTAGCCAACAAAACTTAGCTGTGCAGGCTGAAGCCAACAATGGTTCTGGACCTACTTCTCTTTTTGTAACTGGCTTGGGTAACGGTTCACTAACTGGATCCCTAATGCCTCATTCTTCATCTTCTTCCCAGTTGGCTAGGGAGTCCCCACTCGTGGAAGAGGTACTGTTGATAAACTTGATGTCTCTTCCCCCAACATTATTTTATGAAATTTATCCTTTATATCAGAATTAGATAGACCAAGTTACTGTGTCTGATTCTTGGTTTTTATGGTAGCATCGATCATCATGTTTTTCTGAACGTTTTTCATATCATGGTTTGGCATCTAAACTGTGCTTTAATTTAATTCTCTGTTTTTATCCGTGCAGGTTCTACTTATTGCACGAGGTCAACGCCAGATTATGCATCAATTAGACAATCTGAGCAATCTGCTACATGAATACCGGGGAGGAAGGTCTCAGCGGGAAAGAACAGATAGAACAAACAGAACAGTTGACGTTGACACCATCACTGTTCCTCTGATTCTTACTCTAGCAATTGGTGGTTTGGGTGTCTTTCTGTTCAGGAGTCTGACACCCCAAAAGTGATCATCAAACTTAACAGTCATTTTCAGCGTAGAGAGGAAGTTTGTACCACCCTTTGTGCTTTGAGGGACATTGTAGGTTACTCTTTGAGATATTGTACAGCAAAATCGTAAATATTGAAAGAAAGTAAGAAATTCTGAAATTAGTGCTATAATCAAGATATTTACACTATTTAATGGTAAATTATAATAGTGCCTCTTCAGGGAGTGCCGAGTTATTAATCCCTTGTTTTATAGCACTGTATTCGTGACTTGTGAAAACAGAGGAAGGGATACGAACAAAACAGAGTGTGTGAATGGGAGGGAAATGGAATATTAGTTATTCGAACTTCTTGTGCTTTTTATTTAAAATTGCCATCTCAATAATGGTTTTTGCTTCTTCAATTGATTGGAAGAATAACTTATTGTAGCAAACCATTTAACTGAAGCAACGGAGCGGAATGTTGCTGATGCACACTAAGCAATGAGTCACACTGCCTGGGAATGAAGTAGCGAGAGCAAAGTCACAAGTTTTGTACTTGCACCATTGACACATTTGTAAAGACCAGGATGGTTAAAGGAAGTAAAAGAAAGCAGATAGCCAAATAGCAAGGAAGAAGTAAATAGCAGCATACTACAATAAGTATCAACTAAAGCACATTCCATAAGCAGCAGAAAACAGGGTGCCAACATCAAAAGCTTATATAACAAGCACAACAAAAAAATTTTCGTTAATTAAAAAAGGGTGGATGTAAGCTCAGATATATCCGCTACTATCTGGCTATAATCAGCCTTTATTTTTTCTTGATCCTCAGGGCCTAGTTCCCCTTTAGTGGGCTTGGTTAGCACCAGAACACAGCATGTCGGTCTCTTGGTAGCTCCTGCAGTTGCAAGATCCTGAAATGGCAGAAGTAACTAATTATAGGGTGCATGATAGAGAGCTCATAGCTAAGTTCATTTTACATTACCAAACTCAACAAGAAAGTCTAATCTGCAAAGAGCCTTAAAATGTGCTAACACATGTTCAGGGACAAATTGCAGGATGGACTGATCCAACTAGTTGTATATGTGGACTAAAACCAAGAGTCTTTAATCAAGCAGATATAATTTTAGGTTCACAAAAATGAGCCATAAGGAAAGCCATATACAGCATTCCAGACCTGCTTTTGAAATGCTTTACAAAGTTCCAAAGAACATGAAACAAAATTCCAAAGATTCCAATTCATGATACAAATACCATAATGCAGTTAGAAATATTTCATATACATACATAGACACAGACTCATTATATACCTGCAAATCATTAACCAAAATATTTCTTAGCACAAACCCTGAATGTTCTGGGCATATTGGCAACTGTGCTTGCCTAACATAAAGGAATGCATCTCAATTAAATAAATAAAGAAAATGGAAAAAAATTGGTTAGACTTGTCCTGCCCCTTTTTCTACAAAGGTGACAAAGGAAGATAATATGGAAATTAGAACATAGATAAGAAATCAGTAGGGTTTCTAATAGTCAAGGGGTAAAACCACTTTAAGCATGCAATGCCACCAAATTAGACAGAAAGAGTGTTTTCAGCTTACTTCTTTTGAGGGAACATAAACATAGGGAATGTCAGCCTCTTCACATAGGATTGGAACATGAGTTATGACATCAATAGGAGATATGTTTCCAGCTATAACACATAATCTGCATCCACCAAAAGATTGAAAAAACATGATTAACATTTTAAGTTAAAACTACTTCTCATAAGTTTGAATTTTGATGAATCAAGAAAGAATGCCCTATCAGCAATGTGCTACAAAAAGCAAATATGAAATGATTATTCCTTTTCTTTTTTTTTTTTTTGACAAAAGCTGTTCAATAATTTATCAATTGGCAGCATGGACTGCTTCTTAAACAGCTGGCATCCATTTGTAGTTGCATTACATTGCTGTATAAAGCAAATACAGCCTAGATAAGCATTTTGTTGACCTTTTTTCCTTCTCAAAAGTGCCAACATGTTACTGGAACAGCACAAGTATTGCCCTTTCCTATTCAACTATGCTGTTCCAAATTCTGATATACTAAGGACAAAGTTCAGATGACCATAAGACAAATTTCCTTTTCTTATATATTAGCTATGAAGTTGGGCAGTTATAGCCACAAACTTCAGCTAGCCCTTAAAGCAGCAATGACAACTATAGCAGAAATGATGTAGTCATAGCCTCATAGGCATCATTTACAGGCATGGTCCGATAAATTCAAGGTTATAGTCTACTTAACTCATGTTATGTTCTTAATTAGAAACATCATTAAACACGCTTATAGAAACTAACAGGTCAAATTATTAAGCTAATTTCAATTTATAAATTCTTTCTCCTTCCCCCTTTTCTCTATATCCTTAGTATTCCCTCTACTTCTTTCAATGTAGCACAAATGTTCAAATCAGCACATTCTTTTCCACTGTAATCAGCACAAATTTATTCACAAAATATATAGGTGTTATCACTTTAATGATTGTATTAAAACAGATAACGCTTTATTGATACCAAGCCATATGTCATAACCACAACTTATCACAACTTCTATTTGCATCCAAAAACAGGTAAATAACTTTAACCCCATTTACTACTGTAACAATTATCAACAAAATAATAAAACAGAGTCATAGATTTCCACTCCCCTGACAGAATGACCAAAACTTCTCGGACCATGAAACTTATTTTGTATGTATATCCATGTAAATATATATCAAGGCACAGATTAGAGTAAGAAACGCTTAAAAACTTACCCTTTATGACCACGCCGAATACTTTTAACCACTTCCTTTACTCCTCTCTTCAAGCACTTGTGCTCAGCGGCTACAACAATAAAAAGCAACACATTCTTAAGAAAACTTAAAAAGAGAAAAAGACAATCTATTCCAAACTCAAACAATCAACAACTTCACCGAAATACTTAAACCACCAAAAATCCATCACATCAATCACAAAAATTCCACTATTCGAGCTCTGGGTCTTAGGAACACCATAAACTTATGGATGTTCTTAAAAAGGGTTGAGTGTATATATAAAAATGGGATACCTCTGCGAACGAGCTTGAGGGTTTTCTTAGAGAGCTTTTTGCCAGCGAGGGGCTTTGCGATGGGAGCAACAGCTAACATCTTCTTCCTCTCCTTCTCCTTCTGTTGCGTCTTCTCTATTTCGCTATCGCTTCCCATTTCCCTCTCTCTCTCTCTCTCTCTCTCTCTTTTCCGCTAACAATGGAAAAACGAAGTACTGCCAAGAGAGGGAATCGATGAATGTACAACCAATAATAATGTGCAGGAGAGTGATGGCGGAAATTAGGGTTTTTGTATGCTTTAGCATTTCCAGGGTTTAAGCTTTATATCGTAATGGGCTTTTCTGTCGATCCCATTGCAATTACATTTTAGTTTGGGCTTTTGTAACTGGATCTCAGTGTTCTCGCAAATATTTTTCAATAATTCCTACCTCAATTCACTTTTGGGGTTTCTTTGTTATATTTAAAATATGTATGTTTTTAGAGAAATTTTCACAAAAGAATCAATAATTAGTATTAAAATTTAAGTTAGGTAAGATTTTAAAATTATTTAAAAAGTTATATTTAATTAACCTGAATTAATAAAAAAATTAAAAAATCATTATTTTGTTAATAAACCCGACAAATCATACATATTTTTTTTAAGTTAATTGTATATTTAGACGTCCAAATAAAGAATCAATTTGGATCAAGTCACTGATCCGGTAATAATGATTAGTAAAAAATTAAATAAATTTCACACCAATTAAATTTTGAGATTTTGCATCATTTCTCATTTGCGAGAGAGATTTCTATGATCACTACAAGCTTGTTTTAGGTTAAAAAAATAGATTGTGTGCCCATTTGTCAATATGTCACTATGGACACTTTTATGTACACTTTTTAAGCAAAGACAGCAATTTATTTCAGTTAAATACTTGTTTTTATTTATTTTTAAATAAAAATATAATACAAATAAATAATATATATAGAGTGCAAAGTTAATTGTCTATAATTACAAAAAAAAAAGGAAATTAACGAAATATTGTAATGGTAATCTATAAATCATTCCATACTACAGTATTAGAATTAAGAAAAATGTTTTTAAACGAAAGTATGAAATTTAAAATTTTTTTTAAATTAGATAAATTTAATATTTATAATAAAAATATATATTTATCGAAAGTCGTTTGATACCATTAGAATTTTTACATATTACAAATTAGATAAATTTATTAATATTAATAATAAAAATATTTAAATGGTAATTTGGAAATATAATAAATAAATATTATTAATATTTTAATCAATAAAAAAATGTTCATACTTATATATATATATATATTTATATTAGGCATAGATTATAAACAAATAAATTATAGATATTATAAACATAGATACAATCACATAGTAATGTCAATTCCCTTCCAATAAAATAATATTTTAACACTCAAGTATTTAGTTAATTGATTGATACATAATTCCTTGTCTAGAGAATAAAGATTGAATCCTTTTTTTCAATTTAAAAAAATAACATTTCATATAATCTATAGTTTTTTTTATTGAAGATGATGACAACCAAACTATGTTTTCCACTAATTAAAAAAAAAAACCTATGTTTTCCACTAAAAACACAACAAGTAATATTGGATTGTTCTTATTTGCCTCACAATGTACCAAAAAATTACTTGAAAGGTTAGACCACATATAATGAAATTGAAGTACATATTTTGTCTCAAACCAAAGGAAGCAAATGATTTTTCCTTGTCTCTAGAAAAGAAAAATGAAGTAATTAAGGAAAGAGAAATAATATAAGTTTAACACTATAAGGAAAGAAATAGTGAAACGTGAGAAATGTGTAGTTCCATTTGTATAAAGTAGTAATTAAATAAACTATGTTAGGAGTGTTGATTATGTTGGGCAATTGTAACAACCATAACGAAGTTCAAGGACAATGATAAAAACAAAAAAATGAAAAAGCTTTTGAATTATTTAAGAACATTTAAATAAATTTTTATTTTTTATGACGTTCAATTATCTTTTTATATTTTTATTTTTGATTAAATAAGTTATTATGACTAATGGTTGATTAATTATAATTAATCAAAATATCACTTATTATTTTATTCTCACGTAATCTTAAAGTGGATGGTGAAAAATATTATATGACTATATTATCATATCACATCCACATGTTATGTTAACATCAAATGACATTAAATAATAAGTCACATTTTGATTTAGTTAATTATAAGGGCTTATTTGGTTTAAAAGTATAAAAATTTATTTAGTTAAAAAAATACAGTATAAAAATTTAATTCAATGTAATAAAAATAAATTTTTTAAATAATTTAAAAACTTTTTAGATATTATGCTAAAAAAATTGAAGATTTGAAAAATGAATTTCAATAAAAATGAAAAAAAAAAAAACCAATCGGTATGAAATAGCCTTTCCATTTGTTATACAAACATGGTTTTATTATTAGTGTTATCTTATCTTAATATAATAAAACTAATAAATTTCTCATAAAAAAAAAGTTAATGGTTTAATGTGGATGGTCTTAATTTGTTAATGTCACCTGTCACTAATAAATTTGTTCGATTTAATATAAAAAATTAATTTATTTTGATTAATAATTTTTTATTATATATATATTTTTTAGGAATTAACATGAGTTATTTCGTGCATAACACAAATTTCAAACTGCGAGAATTAACTTGAGTTATCTCGTGCATAACAGGAGTTTCAAACTAGTAGAATTTAAAACTAGGACACCGCCAATCCAAAACCTGTTTGTGGGAGGCCATTGGGTTTGGCGTTGCACCATGCAACAAACAGGCTGTACGTTTGTGATGCCTTTTTCGGCTTCGGAGTGTTGGGCCTGAAGGGAGGACAGGTAACCATACTTTCCACCGGTGCAGATGGAGAGCCTTTCCGTTTCTGCAATGCAGTGGATGTCCAACGAACTGGAGATGTATATTTCACAGATATCAGTGCTGTCTACGATGTAAGGTTCTTTTCTATGTCCTATCTGTTATCTGTTTTACCGATGTCTGATTGATGATATAAATAGCGTGGAACAAACTAAAAGCAGGCATAGTTTCTCCAACCTTGCAGACAACTTGAAACAGCAATAAGTACTAACGATTCAACAGGGAGGTTGATGAAGTATGACTTCAAGACTGAGCAAGTGACAGTGTTGTTTAGGAATCTTTCCGGTGCAGCAGGGGTTGCAGTTGATGAGGAAGCCAAATTCGTCCTGGTTTCCAAGTTCATTATTAACAGGACTATAAAGATTTGGCTACAGGGTCCTAAAGTTAACAAATTTGAGATCATAAACTTGCAGCCAATGCCGGATAACATCAAGAGGACTGCATCGGAAAATGTCTGGCTAGCGGCAGCAATGATAAAACAAGGCACACAATCACTTGTGCCTATAGGGCAAAGGATCAATGCATCTGGCACTGTTTCACGAACAGTGAATTTTGAGCGATGGTATGGAAATAAATCAATCAGTGAAGTTCAAGAGTTTGATGGTCTGCTCTACGTAGCATCACGGTTAGTGAATTTTATTGGTGTCTACAAGCATTAAAGTTTCCTGAAACTGTAGTTAATAAAAGAAAATGGCTGCAAATATAAAGCTAGTTTGAAACGAAGGCTGGCTGCCCCTGCTTGTCTACCATGTAATAATGTACTAATTCTCTCTTCTGTGTTCGATTTGGCAAGGTATTTAAATAATTGGTATTTGATGCATAAAGAAAATCAAAGCATTTGAGTTGTTATTCATAGCATCTTAAGGGACAAGTTGAATGCATTACAGGGCAAACTGACTGCGGAACTAATGATTCGAAAGTCAGATTTCAAACTTGAAATATATAGTAATCAGGTTTTTATCTTTTATGCTGGAAAGAACTATAACCCTTTCAATATGATACACCAATTTTAATTGAAACTACGATGAAGCATCATGCCTTCCAAGTGATGCTCTATGTAAGCAACAACTTTTTCTGAATCAGTGGTACCATTTTTGCTTGGTAGGGTATAAATTATGAATCTCCATCTAAAGCAAGGTAACAATGAACAGCCACTAGGCCAATCTATAAACTGTATTAAAGCAGAGGTTCAAACGGGCCATGAATATTGAAACCTTCTCCCACAAAATAGTTTTTCTCGTAGCACTGCAAGTTTTTACCAGAAAGAACATGGTTTAAAAGAGAAGAAAAAAAGAAATCCATCTTGCAGGATATATATAGTTTTTGAACTCCACTATAAACGTATGGTGCAACCTATAACCTCTAGTTGAGACCCCAATTCGATGAAGCAATTTTATCTGTAGTTTGGCCTCTAGGTTGAAGTATCTTGTGGAAGCTAGACTCGATCACAGCCCCAACTTGCCTCTGGTCATGAAACATGACTCTACTTGAAAAATTTTGGTCACGATTGATCTTTCAGAATTAAAACATGTCAACTAATCATGGTAAATTGGAGAAACGTTTTCTCGTTTGCCTTTCTGAAGAATCATGTGTCACATTTAACCTTTCACTTCCACTTCAGTACAAACCAAAACCCAGTAACTTATGTAAGAACCTTATATGACTATTGTTGAACAGTTAAACGCTCAACTACCATCATCCTAATTCACCTTTAGAAACCGTAGCACAATTCCACCAACTCTTTATTACCACCAGCATATGCCCTCTTAGACACAGGCAGCAAAATCAAATTTTCCCGACAACCCTTCTTCGGCTTTAAACTTTCTTTTATAATTTGATATGCTTTTGTAATTTGAAATGGCTTTATTTGATACTTTTAGATACCTTTGTGAGTTACCTTTCAATTCTCCTATAAAATTGTAGTATTAGAAATGAAAATTTGGTTTATTAGATCATTTATATGGGATAAAAATAATCTTATGACATTTTAAGCAATCAATATCATGTATGTAAAAGATGTTAGTCGAAATTATCTAAATTATCTCTTTTTGAAATTAGTTTTTGTGTCACAGATACACATTCGACTTAAAAGACATTCCTATTAGATGGAGAAAGGTAGCTCAAAATTTGTCTCAATTGCACACAAACTCTTTCACGCATAAATAAGAAAAGTCCACTTTGATCAAAATCTATCTCGACACTAGTATCCTTCACAAAAAGTTTCATATTAGTAAAAAGTTGGATAAATTCTTATATCACTTGTCACAGATTTACATGTCCAACTCAAAAACATGTCCATTAAGTGAAGCAACAAAACCCTTATTTATAAGGTTAAAGTTTATATTTTTTTTACTAATATGAGATCCGTGACATCTGTACATATAAATAATCTTGTATAGTTATTTTGATTTCTTATGCTTGTTTAAACATTGAGTTCAACGAGTGAATGAAATATGACAACTTTTATTCATTTTCCTATGATATATACATGTCGGGAGGAAGACAAAGCTGAAGCCGAGGCTCAAAAATGAGTTTGAGCTTGATTCTTCCAAGCAAATGAGTCAAGTTCTCACTTGAAAATTTTTTAAATACTATCTAAGCTCGGTATGAACAAGCTTGAATTCCATCAAAGCTTAAATAAGATAAACGTTTTACGTTGCTGTTGTTTATTTCGGTAGGGGTTGTCTACAGTCCTTCGTAGGCTTTTGCTTATGGGCCTAATTTGCACAGAGCCAAGAAATACATGCATATCTTTCACTGGAATTACAAAAGAAAAATCTTTTTCAGAGAAGAAGACAATTAAACAAATGCTTTCTGTCATGGCAAAAGAATGCAAACGGCAAATCTTCAGACGTTTCCACTAGCCTTGCTAGCGAGTTTTCTTGAGGCTTTTCCATATTTCAGGGGTTACCTTCTTCGGAATTGCAACGATATCCATGGCCTATAACCGTCCAAAATTCGTAGTAAAGTAACGCCATACCAAGTAGTGATGATTCTTGCTTGATTTCAAATTTTTCTCTTGAATCCAGTGCTCGAGATCATCAGTTACAGTATTTCTCGATCTGGTTTGCCTTCGGTACCTGCTCTGGCGCTTATAAATACCGAGTAGTTAAACACAAGCATGGATAAATTTGGGTAAATACATTTAAAGAAAATGGCTTATATCATCAGCCTCAGAAAAGTAACCTTGCTCTCCATTTTCATATTTATATTCTGTTCTCCTTCAATGGTTCTTTCTCAGTTTTTCAGCTCAATTCAATTGCCACCAACAGCCAGAGGGCCCGAATCCTTTGCCTTCGAGCTTGGAACCGGACGATTTTATGTAGGTGTAGATGATGGTAGAATTCTCCAATATAACGGACCAGCTACTGGATTTGTGGACTTCGGATACACCAGTGGAACTAGGTGATTCCCTTACATGAAATCACTTGTATAGCAAGCTAGCCATGTCTGCAACTGCACCTGTCTCAGAATTTTCATACCTAGCTAGGTCCCCTGGCTCCTTTTTCTGGTATTAATTATTCATCTATTCCCTTGTACTACTTGAGTATTCACCCTTTGAACGCTATTGAAGGTCCAAGGCAGTGTGTGACGGCGCTACTAATCCAGATTTGGGGCCAGTCTGTGGGAGGCCACTGGGTTTGGGGTTTCATTACGCCTCGAGTCAGCTGTATGTTTGTGATGCCTATGTCGGCCTCGTGTCGTTAGATTCTGGAGGAGGACTAGCAAACCTAGTATCCAGCAGTGCAGAAGGAGAGCCTTACCGCTTTTGCAATGGTTTAGATGTCCACCAACTATCCGGAAATGTTTTTTTCACAGATACCAGCACTGTCTATGATCTAAGGTTCTTTCATGTTCCATACTATTATTTATTACATTTTGCAAAGTTATGTTTCATTACACGTAGTATATCGCTTAATTACACATACATATACATGTTGCAGAAATGCTTCAAAAGGATTGACCGCTAATGATTCAACAGGGAGGCTGTTAAAGTATGACCCTAATACTAAGCGAGTTACAGTGTTGCTAAAGAATCTTACGGGGCCAGCCGGGGCTGCAGTTAGCCAAGACGGGACATATGTCCTCGTCTCTAACTTCAATAGTAACACGACTATGAGGTATTGGCTCCAAGGTCTTCGAGCGAACACCTATGACATCATAAGTACTCAGGCAAGGCCAAATAATATTCAGGGAACACTAGCAGGAGATTTTTGGCAGGCAGCAGCAATGGTAAAACAACCCACGCAGTCATTGGTGCCTATAGGGCAAAGGATCAATGGGTTCGGTATTGTTACTCGAACAGTAAACTTCGAGCCATGGTATGGCAATAATTTAATCAGTGGAGTGCAGGAGTTCGGTGGTGCATTATATGTAGCATCGCGCTATGTGAATTTTGTTGGGGTCTATAGCTTTTAACCTTGTCTTTGGACTGTACTTATTATAATGGCTGCAAAATTGAAGTCTCCGCTGAGAGATTATTTATCTTTACTTACTCAGTATACTTAGATAAAATGATGGGAAAAGAATATGAAAGCAGTTGAGTCGCTGCTCAGAAGGCTGAGTTGAAGGAATTCACAGCTTCAAACAGTAACTGGGTCCAGAGACAGAATGCAGATTGAGTCACAACTACAACTAATGATTATAATATGCATGAAGGTCCGATTTCAAAATAGAAATGCAAAAACAAGCTCAACTCATGCTGTTAAAAAACTGATGGAATAGGCTTACATCATTTTGTCCATGAATGGAGACACCAATTTGAAAGCAACGTTCATGCCTTCCAACTGGTGCCAATGTCGTAACTAGCAACCTAAGTAAAGGTGAACTAACTCATAATACCAAAATTTTACTCTTGGAACTCCCTGTACAGGTCAAGGTGTGATGCATAGAATGATGGAATATTTCATTAGGATTTCATTTACACGCCGATCTAATGAATTTAATTAGCTAGGAAACTTATCGAACATCAATGGCTGAACCGTTTCGAAGCTGAAATAACCATCTTTACATAAAGCAGTGCTCTTTTTAATGCTCCTCTTTTAAAATCACCATGCATGCAAGTAAAACAATGGCCTCCTCGCAATTTTTTTTGTCCTTATAAGAAGGAAAAGAAATTTATAAGATTTTAGACTCCATTTAGTTGTTATTTCTAATGCTTGGATTTTCTATTTGGTTTTTGTTTATAGAAATATTATTAAAAGCAAAATCATAATTAATTAAGCTTACTTTTTGTTGATACTTTTACCATTTACTATTTATTATCTGCCTTTTGTTTTTTATTCATTCTTATTCATTTGTTAAAAAAAAACAAATAGCAAAAATATCAATCAAACGAAACTTCATAATAAACAAATAACTAAAACTTACAACCAATAACATAATTAATCAATATAAATGTAAAATATCATGCATTTTGTTTATATATTTTCTTTGTAATTTTTCAAATATATAGGTTGTTTTTGTTAGTCTACATTGGCTATGACGGGGCTTTTCTTTTATGGCCTTTCAATGAAGTTTTCTGTTGTGTTAGTTTTGACAGCAGAACTTGCCTCAATAACTGGATTCAATTAAAAAGAAAATCGACTTTTGGATTTATTTTTTTGCATCCAATTTGGATGTTAGCCATTTCTACTCTGATGGATAAATTTTAAGTTTCTTACAAAGCACCTCAGACAGCCAATTAAGTCAAACCGAGTATTAAAATTATTAACTCAACATCAATTTTACCTTGAACTTATAATAACCCTTCAATGCTAATTTTCCAATTCCAATTAACATATGACACAATTTATTAAAAACTCAACAAACTCCATGCAATGAACTCTAAGCCTTAATCCTATTCCAGTAGTGATTGAAGGTAAGAATCACCAACGTATCCTTACGTCTGACCTATTCCTACTAATTAGGGAGATTACTAGGCTGAATAGTGGTAATTTAGGTTGAGTCAACATACCACAATTGTATATAAATGTATGAAATGTAAAGGGCAAATTATAACCATCATCAACTTTTACATTTGCCCACTTTTCCTCCTTGATATAAGATGGTAACTTGAGATGTTTGGAACTGACTCTGGATTATAAACAAGCTTATCCAAATCAAATGAAAATGTAAATCTACTAGCTTACAATTTCAGGAATGACTTTCAGCAAAGGTAATGTAAAAGAAAGATAGCCAGACCAATAAAAGCAGCAAAAGTCTTTCATCAAAAAAAGAAACAAGAAGATGGGCACAAAGAGAGGAGTTACACTTAACTGAAAAGCAATAACGAACTATGCAACAAGACTGATGACATATTACATCTTCTTCAGTTCTGCTAGAAATTCTTGAAGATCATCCAACTTTGCATTGGCCAGGCCTACATTTCAAACAAGAAAAATGCAAAACTTACTTCACAAGACAAGCAGAAATTAGTATAACCACTGTTCAGCTGTATTGAATCAGCATAAGTTTTACCCTTCTCTTGATTCACAGTGAAGTAATCTGTAAGTGAATTGCATATCCTCTCTGCTCGTGCATGTTCCATTCTTTCCACCTGTCTGGTCTTTAGCTTCTGCATTTTGACACGGAGTTCTGTTGCAGTTTGCACCATTTCTGCAGGAAGCATGGTTGGGAGTAAATATCATGATAAGCAGAACAATTAACTTAAAAAGGAGTGCTTCAAAAATATGAGCAGATGGTAGCAATTACAAGTTCAACAATCAAGAAAAGCTGAGGCCTGAATATAGAAATGCTTCTATTGGGTAGCATTTATAATTAAAATTAGTAAGAGGAGATGGATGATATAGCACATTCAATTTTGAACCTCCTCTATGTGAAACTGAAATGAGGAATAGAGAAAGAGGAATGAAACCCCTCTTTGCAACAAAAGGTGTTACCAAGTTATTAGTTAAAACGCTTACAGCAATGTTTTCTTACCTAACTGAAGGTTCAGACCAGGATTCAAAATAAAACTAATTCAAAAATTTGGCAATAGTAACTTGTGGGCGTGTTACAAAGCTGCTTCAAACATTGATGCATTAAAGAAACTGACAGAGCAGAAAGCAATGTATGGACCATTTTAACTTGTCAGTGTCCTTCTGGGTAACAACTAACAAAGCAGTCCAGATAACTTAGTCAATCACTATATATTGAGAGCTCATTTGGTGCATAGGATGATATTGGATAGGAAAGTTTGTTATTTCAAGCAATATTTGACATTGTCCCTACTCTCTAGTCTTTAATAAATAAATAGATTGGATAGTTGGACTAGTTATCCTATGGATAGGGTTACATAACCCTAAGAGCCAAAGGATTAATTGAATCCTAATAGGAATATGGAAACTAAGATAAGAGCAGTTTTATTATGCAAACCACCATGCACCAAAATAAGACAATGTACTCATCAATTTTGTCTTGTCCTATGCAATGTGCATAATACCATATAAAACCTTAATGTTTTAGATGTGCACATTGTTTTTCAGAACAGGAAGTAAAGAACAAAGAGAATATGATCAGAAACATTTTCTATACTAAGATCCTTGTTGTCCTATAATTTATATAATCTACAACATCTGAAACAGAACCTCATTTCTTGTGCTTGCAAAGACTATCTCAGTGGATTTAATGCATTACTATATTAAAGAATATAATTAAACAGGCTACCTAAATTACCTCGGAACATGTCACGCGCAGAGGTGTCTTCATATAACTGCAATGCCTCATTAATTAGTCCAGTATATTGCCCACTTAAAGCAGACTGTCTTTCCAATTCCTTAAGTTCACTGTTCAACCTATCGGACTCTGCCCCAGCCTAAGAAGGAAGTTTCTTTTACAAGGAGATCAATAGCAGAAAAAAAAAAGAAAAAAGCAGAAGAAAAATTATACATAAATAAACATTCCAGC
>NW_018397261.1:3043620-3054264 GCF_002168275.2 Theobroma umbraticum
ATTTTCTCACCAATGTAAGTTTATCCCTTAATGAATCCAACTCTGCATCCACATCTGGATCAGAGAGAGTATCTTGAACCATCGAACAACTGCCAGGTAACTCATCCTAGAAAGAACAATAAATGAGAGTTCGCAGTTATAACTAAAATAAAGAAAATTTTAACAAAATTATAACCATAGTAAAGCAAATTTTTAATAAGTTATGTACGTAGAGTGTTTCATCAGATATTTTTTTTCTAGACTTCTACATTTTTTTAACACATAGCAACTTGCTGATAATGCTTTTCTTCTAAAAGGCAATAATATTAATTACTATCACTGGATCTTCAGGACATGATCTTTTATCCTCTTCCCAACAAAGTCAACTGATTTTCCTCTAGTAGTTGCCAATCCCACTAAGCCAAATTACTGAGATTGCAAATTTCTACGATACCATGAAAGCAATGATCCCTAAATCTCCTAAGTAAAAATTTCAATGCTATCAATTAATGTCCATCAATTCATCTATGCCATCTTTGTTATTATCATGATAGACAGTAACAAAATTTTCATACCTCAAAAGGTACTTCTAAAAATGCTCTCAAGCATCCTAAACTCCTCTAAAGATAATATCAGGCATTCTAAACTCCTAAGCTCTCACTTCAAATGATAATATAGAATATCAGCTTTCTTTTCCATTTCTAATTTATAGTGTGAAGTGAATAGCTCTGTTATCTCTTTTGCCAACTGATTAGTCTCGATTTCATCTAGTACTCTATCTAACATTCTGTACTTTCAGTGCCATTTAAGTTCCAGTGAATATCAAGTAATATATCCCGGCATGCAATAATAAAACCCATTACACAGAATAACAACCTACATTCTTGGATAAAGAAAAGCCTTCAGGAACAGTGAAGCAGTGGCGAAGACAGTACTTCTCCCACATAGCAAGCCGCTTATCCAAACTTGATTGGATCATATTGCGAATATAGTTGACTCCCTAAAAATAAAAGCCAAAAACAACAGATAATTAGGGTGTAACAAGGAAAAGAGCCAGGTCTTTCGCTGCTACCATAACTAAACCAACCTCTCTCACCCTTAGAAATAAGACAAAACTTACAAAAAAAAACTCTTCAACTTTTTCCGGTATTTCCTAGCACCCGCATTAACTTTATATTATCGAGTCACCAATTTTAAACACCTAGCTTGTTTTCATTCAAGGAACTTGAGAAAGACATGATTAATGAAAATTAAGACTTCTAAATTTTCAATTTAATGCAAAATAATTTGTGTAGCAACTACTATTAACAAAATTTTGAAAAACATAAAATATATTTTAGCTAATCAATCAAAGTTTCCAAAATTAAATAAGAACACAGATAGAGTTCTGAGTAATAATAATTTTTTAAAAAATTGCAGATTACCTTGGTGAGATCTTGGGAGCGTTCGGTGCCTTCGATTTTCAAGAGTGTGGAAGCTTCTCTGCAAATTTCACCAAAATTTAAAAAAACTTGTAAGGGAAATCAAAGAAAAAAAATAAAGAAAAAGACGAAGGGAAACTGAGAGGGAGATACTGGAGATAGAAATCGAAGGCATCGTTGAGGAGATCATCGACGGTGTTTAGGGCTTCGTTGATGAAAAGTTGGGGATTTAGATTCAGAGAATCGAAAATTGCTTCGCTTTCGCTGCCTTCCATTTTCGCGGTCCTCTCCTGATATTTTTTTTTCTTATAAGAATGAAATGCTTCCTAATTCTTTGCTCTGTTTTTGTTTTCTTTTTTTTTTTTAATTATAGGGTTCAAGATAGTTTTCCACTCACAATTTTCCCGCCAAATGACAATTGTGACAAAATGCATCCAGGTGTTAATGAATGAGTCAAGTCGAGTTCGAGTTTATTTAAAAATGTTGATAACTTTCTGTTAATGTATATCTATTTTTACACAAATAAAAAAAATTAGCTTCTTGATGAACTAACAACAAAATTATGATAATAGGTTAAATAACATTTATCTTATTTATTGATATATTTACCTATTAATTCTTTTTTATATTTTGAATTAATGATAATAAAAGATTTTTTTAAAAATGATATCAAAGTTTGATGAAGTTATGCTAATTAATGATTACAAGATTAATCAATCTGACAAATGTGTAGTAAGTTTCATAATGGTAAAGATGTTATCATTTATCTATATGTGGATGACATGTTAATTTTTGGTATCAGTGTGAAACAATTAGAAAATATAAAAAAGTTAATTTTGATATAAAAAATATGGATGTGGCAAATATTATTCTTGATATAAAAATAATAAAAAATAATAATGATTTAATACTGTCTCAATCTCATTACATTGAAAATATTGTAATAAAGCACTATAAGTCAAATTATATGCCAATATCTACATCTTATGATTTTAATATAAGACTAATATCAAACAAAGAAAAGCTAATAGCACAAAATGAATATATAAAGGAAATTGGATGCCTAACGTATACAATAGTGCGTACAAGAGCGAACATTGCTTTTGTGGTAGAAATGCTAAACCGATTTACAAGTAATCTAAGTAAAGAATATTGGTATGTTGTTCATAAAGTTTTAAAGTACTTAAAGAGTACAATGAATTATGGTATTTATTATTTAAGTTTTCTTTCAGTTGGAGAAAGATACGCAAATGTTAATTGAAACTTAAGTAAAATGAATCATACTTCTATTGCTGATTGGATTTTTATAATTAATGAGACGTTGTTTCTTGGGATTTTAAGAAATAAGCTTGTCAAGCGGATTCCACCATTACAGTTGAATTTATAACCTTAGCATCTGTCGCCCAAGAGGCAAAATGGTTGAAAGATTTATTTTATGAAATTCCATTATGGCCTAAATCAATGGCATCAATCTTGATACATTATGACAATAAAGAGACGGTATTAAAGACATTTAATCGTATATACAATGGTAAGGGCTATGAATTAGACTTCAATATAGCATTGTAAGGTAAAGAATTAATCATGGTATAGTCATTATAAGTTATATGAGTTATTATGAAAATTTAACAGATTTATTTACTAAATGTCTGAAAAAGGATTTGGTAATAAAAACTTTAAGAGAAATGGGTATCAAGCTTATCAACTAAATCTCCAATGATGGGAACTCATCTTGATGTTTGTGGTTGACTTGCAAGTCTTGGGTACTAACTATTATACCACATGAATGATTGCAAACACTAATTTATATGATTACGAACACTAATTTATATTTTTCATCTTAAGGTATATAGTGTTCGGTTCTCGTAATGTGTAATATAAGGTTGAATAAATATTTTTAATAAACTTTTAACATATATATGCTGAAGTACTATAATTATCGAGTATTTTTAAAAGAGGCTACATATGTGAATAAAAGTGTGACTGCTTTTAAGAGTTAAAGGCTTGACTTTGATAATACTAATAAATAGATGCAAAACACAAAGCCATAAAACGTGTCAGTAAAACTAGATACAAAGTAAGTAAGGAAGCTTATGTATGCTTAGTAGCCTGATTAGTCAAATGAAGAATCAATGGTTCAATGTTTAATCAACTATTCAATTTAGATTAAAACCAACCATATTTACTAAGTGAAGGTTCAAATCTATGGGTTACTTTCATTTATGCACAAGATTTTTAAACTTATTTATATTTGAAAATTTTGAAAATGGTGGGACATTAATGGCCTATTTTCAAAATAAATAGCTAAGTCACATAATGTGACTATTAGATTATAAGTAGATGTTTTACATGAATAATTATGTCTTTTGAAAAAGTAATATCTTTGAAAAATACATGTAAATCTAAAAGTTATAAGACAATTGAAAAACAGCATAGCCCAAGAGTTCAAATATGAAAAGTTATCTTTTCTTATTATAACTTAAATGTTATGCTTTATAGAATGAATGGTTGTTAAACAATATTTTTATCAAAGAATTGTGTCTTGAAAAATACATATATATCTTTAAAACAAAGAGATATCTTGATGAAAAGGTTGTGTCATTAAAAAACAATTGCAAACCTACATAAAGGACTTATTACCAATCATTTTGACACACTAAAAACTAATATATGATAAGAGTAAAAAAATTAAAAGCAATGGAAGTGTTATGTTTTGAAAATATACATAAACGCTTGAATTCTCCATTATTTATTAAAAAAATTAAAGATAATGTTAAATGTTGACTTCATTGTATCTTTAAAGTTATTCACATAGTTCTCTTTTTACATACCGGATAAAATAAATCTTAAAAATAACATCTATTTAAAAACTCATCTTCAAATCAATTTTACAAGATTTTTGAATTTTGTCTAAACCCTATTTACATTAACACAAACAACAAGTTCTTGAGCGAGATTGGCCTTAAAAATTTATGAATATCCAACAAAAGATTTCCACTTTCGATGATTATAGCTTGATCAAGAAGCTGCATCAATAACCACACAAACAAATAGAAAAATTAAATTTTAACAAAGAAAAGTTCAATAATCCGCGCAATTGCAAGAATAAAGAGGCTAAAAGAAACTCCTTTCCCACAGATATAAATCACTTACTAATAAGTTGGAAAAACTTATACGGCGATTTCTGCAAAATCTTTTTCTCATGGAAGCCAGTCGCTTGGGAAAAAGAGAGAGAAAGTTGATTGGTAATTGGTCATTCCTGTTTGCCGTGAGGAACAGACCGCCAAATCTGGATATGGACATGGGCTAGGCCTTAGATGGATCATTTCTACAATAAATGGGGCTCCGGGCCTCCTTATTAAACACATGCTTGGGCTTCGGCAGTAATGCTTTGCCATCCTTGTAGTCCATCAGTTTGGTTTAGGCTTTTTCAGTTCAGCCTATTTGGAGTTTAATTTGCTTTAATTATAGAAAATTAAGAAAAAAGTTTTTTAGATAAAAAATGACAAATAAAGAAGAAAATAAATCAGCCAAGTCACACAAATAAAGACACCACAATTTTTTCCTTTTTTTTTTGAGCTAGAGTAATAATCAATTAGCTGAGGGAAGCCAACTTTAAAACTGAACAAAAATATACAAATTAATACATCTTTGAGAATTTATAAAATGGATGGATCCATCTGCCAAGTACAAGAAATTAATATTAAAGTTGCTAATATATATTGTGTTATGAGATTTAGTTACTCATAAACTTTAATCTTACACTTATTTATAAAATTTAACCAGTTAAGATTTATTTAAAGAATCATTTATTCTAATGACAATAATTCAATATAATTTAAAAAAAGTTTTCATTTCTTTTTTAACAAAGTAACTGAAATTGAAGACGAAAATACAATATTCTTGCATGCCTATTATGTGTCAAAGTTATTAATCACATCAAATATATTAAGGGTTTTTTTTAATAATTAAAAAAATTCAAATATTAATCACCTCAAATTTCGAAACTGCTTGACATAATCACAACCACCGACGTCATAACATAGCCACACGGCACGAATTAAGGCTGTCCTGTCCACAAAAGGTGCTAGTATTACTGGATTGCTCGACTGCTTCCCAATTCGCACTTTGCATTAAAATGTTTTCAAAATTCCAAAAGGCAACAGATAAGGCCATGGTATTTCTACAAAACAAGGCGCTTTCCACTGTTTATATTCCTAAGCAGAAACTACATATGGCTATGAACACAACTTCTCCTAAAGTGCAGCTTCTCTTTGATCTCTGCAAAAACTCTTTTACACCATTAGGGTTGCCTTCTGCTTCTCCCCAACCCATCCACAAACTCTGCTCTCTTCTGGGTAATTTTCACTATTGCCCTTTTTGATTTCCCTTCATAAAGTTTTGCATGTCAAGTTTGGGTTCAATTCTGCATTTGGGTTTTGCCTGATGTGATGTTTTATGTAAAGGTTTTGATTGGTTAATGATTAGGGGACTTCGAATGGAAACACTTTGTATCTTGTGAATTTTCGAATTGTGGTGGATGCTTTGTGTACTGGTTTTTTCACTTATATTTTTAGCTGTAAATTGCCCTTTTTCTTTTGGCAGCTTATATGAAGGTTGAAAATGTGGGTTGTAATTTGATGACACTATTGCTTGGTTTGTGGTATAATGTCCTTTACTTGATGTTTCAATGAAAAAATTAGTCTTTTTTTTAATTTTTTTTTCTCTAAAGCCACTCTTCTGAGGTTCTGGATTGATGTGACCCAAGTGCTGATATCAGACAAAGCAAGTTTTCGGGGAAAAAATTTTAGTTCTTTTTCTTTCAATATATTTTGTTTAAATAAAAGAAACTCATGCTCATTTTTTGTTTATTATTTATTAATAAGATAGAACTCGGGTATGTGGTTTAGTGACATTGAATAAGGTGGTATTTAAGAGGGGAAAGATATGTTATTTGTTTGCATTAATGCAGCAAGATGAGCTGTGTAATTTGACAGGATATGAATGCTTATCCCGTTTACTACGTCATAATGGCTGTGCAGAGTGCAGCTTTCTTGAGCACAACTTACTACAATGATTATTGAATAGAATTTTAATTTTTGTTGATTCGCAGTCCTTGATGGTAACAACCGTCATTCACTTAACCACGTAAATTGTGATGAGGACATGTAGCTGTGAGAGATTTTTAAACCTATGAACGTACTGGCTATGCCTATTTGTCAAGTGAAAGGTTACTGGTTTTATTTTTCAATTAGTATAAGCTTTTGTTTATTTAGGAGCTCTTGCTCGGTTCAGTGGCAGAATTCTTCATTCACTAGCTTTAGAGCATGGGTTCAACTTCTGATACTTTCCATTTTATACAAAGATGCTAAAGCGTAGGGCTATTCTAAGTTCACTCTTTCCTGGAGCTTATGTTGAGCTAAGTTTGTCTTACTGTAATCCAAATTAGCAAAATAGTAATTGAGAAATAATGTTTTGTAAATGAATTATGCTATTTACTTTAATCCATTTTCAAATAACTACTAAAAGTGATGTTAGACATCTTATCAGGTTTTTGTGCTTATCCATTTTGGAATTTTTGTTATGCTTTGAGGTGTTTTATAGGAAGAGTATTACCGTGTTAGAAATGTTAGAAAACTGCTGTTTCCACGGTGAGGTCAATGTAATTGCAAATTGATATGAGGAAGGGCTGAGTTGTTATCCAGTATATAATTAATTTGGACTTGAATTTCCCCAAATGTGTTGATTTATGATGAAGTCAAAATGGGATCGGATCATATTATCCAATAGGTAATTAGCATTTCAAAAGTTATGAATTTTTGTGTGACAATTCTAATTAGATTGCAACTTTTAAGGAATGATAATTTTTATTACTATCATCATTACCAGATGCTTTTAGTCCTTTGCTACTTAATAGCTGAAAAACTGAAACGCAAAGCATTTTTTATTTACAGGAGTCAATAGTTTGTGATATATGCTACTTTTGTTTCCTGTTACATCACTCATATATACCATTTTACAGACACATTTGGCCCTGCTGATGTTGGTCTTAAAGAAGAAAGTCCAGATGATGATCGAGGGCATGGATTTTTTGGACTGAATAGAGTGGCTCGATGGGCTCAACCAATAACATATTTGGATATTTACGAATGTGATAGTTTTACGGTGAGCCCTATTATTAAATCTAATTTATACTTATGATTTCATGCTCCTCTCTTTAGAGTTTCATATGATCAATTCCAATTGGAATAATTTTATATGTTCAGTGTTTACCATTTTAAAGCTATATGCAGCTTTCTGTTGTGTCCATGAGCTTTTAATTCCTCTGTTTTCATCATCATTGGTTACCTACATCCAAAAGTTTAAAACTGTTTCTTTTTTTTTTTTCATTTCTATGAGTGGCCCTAGGCCTCTTTTGGTGGTATTGATCATCCTACACCTCCAGTCCCTGGCTTCGAGCATCTGTGAACTCTGGTTAATTTAAAATCTCGCCAAAAAATTCACCCTCTTAAGGTTGTAGCACTTTATTCCTAGTGATGGAACAAATGATGTTCTATGCAGATGTGTGTATTCTGCTTTCCTACTTCATCGGTTATTCCACTACATGACCATCCTGGGATGACTGTATTCAGCAAAGTTCTTTATGGCTCTATGCATGTGAAAGCTTATGACTGGGTTGAGCCTGTATGTATTAAGGAAAGCAGGGAGCCAGGCTATCCGCAAGGTTTGATTTTAATATACTTTCTATACATGACAATTAATCTGACTTGCTGGCAATGAAGGGTAATTTTAGTTTTGGTTACTTTGAATAAATCTCCCATCACAACTACCAACCTTCATGAACTTCGTGGAAATGGAACATAAAAAAATATTTATACCAGGGGATGGTAACTTGATCTCTGCAATAACTAAAATTTTTCTCTTCTTTTTTTGATTTTCCTTTCTCAAATTCAGCTATGATTTATAAAGGATGGAGATAAAGCTATGTTGTGTTTTCCTTTACTAGTTTAATCAGCACTTCTTACCATTAGATTTGAACTACATTTTGTTCTAACCAGATGAAACTGTAAGTGTGCCTTTATCAGCACCGCATGATCCCAACATTTTTTTACTTTACCATTACCTTCTAGTGGCATTGTCTTCGAAGAGAAAGATGATAAGGCTTGGTTGATATAAGAATGTCAGCAGCCATGCATTTCATTTACCTTTTTTCCCCAGGGCCATAAGAGTTTTTCAAATGTTTTTTAGACAGGATACTACTAGATAGCACATAACGAAAGTTCAATATCAATCATTATACTCATTTGTTGGTATGCTTACATTTTTTTAAAAAAAAATTGGTACAAGAGTGAGTACTACAACTTGAACCTAGGATCGCTATCCATATCCCGCCCTATCCTTACCCCTTGAGCAAGCCCAAGGGGTATTTGTTGGTACTTACTGATTGTTGGTAACTTGTTATAAAGTAAACCATAGATCTTATGATTTCATTTCTCAACTAATTGACCTTGGTTCTAAAGAAAGGGGGCTAACAAAGCAGCCATTGGTCTAAGTTAGATGCCATTGGTCTCACCTGTTGCCGTGATATTGACTGCACTAGGCCAATCCTCTGTCAGTTGGACGGTGATTGCTACATATCCTGGTGGTTTGCTTCCCTGAGAGATTTGTGGTCTTGGGTTTAAGTTCCACATATTGATGGGATAAAAGAGAGCCTCCTATTAGGAGAGCAAACAAATACCAAGAAAAAAGATCAATTGTAAATCACTATATAATAATTAACCATTGAATGTCATTCCAAATCTACATTAAAACTAAAAGGACTATGGGATTACCTTAAACAACCTTCCCAATGGGCTTGGCTTCTCCACATTCTATTCGTATTGTAGCCCCTTCCCACTTCATTTTTACCTTCATCATATTGTGCTTCTGTGGGAGAGATAGACCATTCTCTCTGTCTCTTGGGACAAGTAGTTCCTTTTTTAAGTTGGTAGAGAATATGATGCTTGGTTTTTTATTGATTCATGTCACCTCAGTATGATTTTGTTTCTTTTAGGACAGAAACTTAATACAGAATATCTTTTTGGCAGTAAGGTTAGCAAGGTTGGCGGTGGATAAAGTTTCTACTGCACCATGTGGGACCTCTGTTTTATACCCAAAAACTGGGGGGAATTTGCATTGTTTTACTGCAGTCACCCCTTGTGCTGTGCTTGATGTACTTGCTCCTCCTTATAGAGAAGATATAGGTCGCAAATGCACTTACTACATTGACTACCCGTATTCCACCTTTGGTAAGTTAATCTTTGGTTACTGCACAATTTTTTCTCCTGTTGTCCTATGTTTCTTCGTGGTATTGTTTAGCATATTTACCGTGTGACCACCTTCTGCAAAGTTGTCAATTGTTAAAGAAGCATATCACTGATTCTGCAGGAAATGGAACTGAGATAAGCAATGGAAAGGAAGAGGACTATGCATGGCTTGCAGAGATAGAAACACCAGATGATCTATATATGCGCGAGGGAGTATATGTTGGCCCAGCTATTCAGGTTTAGCTCTTGATATTGCTCTTTGGCATGATTGGTAGTGAATACGGTGTTTGCTCTTTGTCTTGATCAATGTAAGCTTGAGAACGTTTTCATGACAATTGATCATTATGGCCTTACCATATACAAATGAGAATACTGATTCCATAAGCTCGATACATGGCTCTGCCCTTTGATGAACAGAATACATATACTTGAAACCAAAAATGTTACACAAAATCATATAATCTGAAGTTTATAGTAGGTTGAATGTCCCTAAGTTTTTTGGTTACAGCAGTCTGGTAAATATAATTGGAAGCCTTTTTGTAATTCTATCCTAAGTACTCGGAATATATTGCTGCGTGGTCTGTAATCAGAAAGTGATGGGTTAGCGTAAGGGGAATTGGGCAACTTTAGCATTATCCTTGACTGAGAAGATTCATAACTCAGCGAACAAAACTGTGTAACAAATCTCAACCTCTTGCAATCTAGTCAACTGTCCAAGTTGGAGCTTTGGGCAAAAGAAGATTGAAAAAAGAACCCCCTAAATGACATATATTTCATAGAGTAGGTCTGGTAAGAGAACAACTTTTCATTACAAGGCTTAGCAACATTACAGATGGTAGTGACCCGAATCAATGAAACACATTTAATCAAGTTCCTTTTACACTCTAAATATAAACTTCAAGCAAAACTTGATTATTCAGATCCCAGAAATTGGAAAT